>NW_025825201.1:227781-487728 GCF_002878395.1 Capsicum annuum | reverse complement strand
ATGGAATACTCCTTTTGACAGTTAAGTTAAGGCTTTTGGTTTTATTAATATGAAAATGTGTCATTCATCTAAAAAAAATGGAACAAAGACAGAGTAGCATTTTGTATTCTGTATGTAGATGACATCTTTCTCATAGAAAATAATGTGAGCCTGTTAAATTCTGTTAAGGAGGGACTGTACTCAAATTTTGAAATGAAAGACTTGAGAGAAATAACTCATATCCTTGTATCAAGCTCATGCGAGATGCAAACAAAGAATATTAGGCTTATATCATGTACTTTATATTAATACTATTCTTGAAAGTTTTAGCACGAAAAATTTTAAAAAGGGATTTTTTTCATTTTATGTATGGAATTACTCTATCAAGGGGCCAGTCACCTAAAACTACAGATAAGATAGAGAGAATGAAGGTGAAACCTTATGCGTCTACAGTAGGGAGTTTTATGTATGCTATGTTGTGCACTAGAATTGATATTTGCTTTACGGTAGGCATAGTTAGCAGATTTTAGTCTAATCCTGGGAAAGAATATTGGAGGGCAGTTAAGTATATAATTAAGTACCAGAAAAGGACTAGGGATTATATGTTTGTTTTTCACTCTAGGAATCTTATACTTATTGGGTGTACAAATTTAGATTTTTATTCAGATAAAAATTCTAAAAAATCCACCTCGATATACGTATTTACTTTAGGAGGTTGATCCATTCTTTGGATGAGCATTAAGTAATCATTGCTGATTCCACCGTTAAAGCCAAATATGTTGCTACCTCTGAGGCAGTCAAGGGGGTTGTTTGGCTCGATAACATTCTAAAACATCTTTGAGTTATTCCTTTGGTTCAAACACCACTGCCACTTTATTGTGACAATAGTGTCATAGTTGCAAACTCGAAAGAACCACGAATACATAAAAGAAGTAAACATATTATGAGAAAATATCACTTAATTTTTTGTTTAACTCAAAGGGATGATGTGAGAGTTTTGAAGATTGAGTCAAAGAATAATTTGATGGACCCATTTAGAAAGGGCTTGACCTAGAAGGTTTGATAAGAAAGTGGAAGATATTCCAAATTGATTAATTAATCCAGCATAACATTTACCACAATTTATAAATTGAGGTTTTCAATTATGATATAAATTTTCAAAATTAATGAATTATCATATCACAATAAATTATAAATCATTTCACTAAAAATCTATAATTGCACTCCTTAATTTTATTTTGAAATCTACCATTACATCTTATTTAACTCCCCACGTTAGAATTATCGACACCAATCTATTATATTAAATTTTCTAAAGAATTTAATTCATTGATTAATTTAATCCCTTATTTGTAATGCTTAGCATATTTTACATGACAGATATAAAATTCACGTGTAGGGTTTTCATGTGAAAATTTATTAGAACTCATAAATAGGTGTCTTCTATCTCAAGTCTGAGACATGGTTCTATCAACTAATTATTATTTCATTGAGTAATTTGTCATCATCCAATCGATTAGGAATGTATTGACTCATAAAAGAGTCTCACCTTTAAATAGATTAAAATAATAAATCAAATCACATTATAATAGTTGCATCAAGATTATGAATATAAGTACATGTAATAGACTAGAGAAGTTGTTTATTAATATTTAGAAAATAGATAAACATCTCTAATAGGTCTGTTGTCATGACCCGAGGCTACCCCCTAGTCGCGACAATGGTGCCTATGACAATAAGGGCCACAAGCTAACCTATGAACTGATACTTGCTATGAGCACTGAATCAATAGAAATAAACATATATGCAAAAGATAAAATGATAGAAAACTACAAATATGAATACTGGTAATACGACTAAATCATAAGTACATCTAATAAAATACTAAAAACCACGTCATCTATATAAAAATAATTGATAAGACTAATAAAGTTGACTAAATGTCTAAGTGTTTTAAATCCTCTAACTGACTGTGGAGTTCATGGGACAAGCCCCTAACTCCGACTAACTGAATGTAATGAACTATTGAAATAATTGAAATAAACAATCATGTCCTCGATGGATGAGGACTCGCCACTATTGTTGCTGAGTAACACTGAAATGTCTATAAGCGGTCAGGAAATTGAGTGTTTGAACCTATGATTTAAGACATCATAGTGCAAAGAAGGGTACATGGTCAGTACTTTAAATGTACTAAGTATATATACTATATAAGTTTGAATGAGATTAAATATGGGTACCAAAGTTCCAAACTTACGGTGCCATCGTAGATTCTAAGAGGTCCCCCATCAGTTAGACATGACAATCTCGTCCTTTGGGACATAATCCTTGTGGAATCCACATCTTTAGCCCGTTGTTATACCCCTGGCAAAGTACCAGTATCCTTCTAACTGGGGTTACAGATTGGACCTCAGTAGCAGATTTAGAGTATGTCAGTTATAGCGAGCTCCCATAGTCTCAATATAGTATTCAATGTATTTTTAGTTCAGATTTGCTTGACAAAGCTTACAGACTTTCAAGTATTCAGTTTTACAACTTTCAGTCTCTCAGATTATAGGTTATCTAAAAAATATAAAAGATACAGTTAGTCCTACATTCTTAGATATTATATGTTTATGCATTCATGCTCAGTTGTTCCATGTTGTTTAGTTGGTCCTTATTTCACATGCACAGTACCCCATGAATTTTAGCCTTTTCTTATCTCATATACCAGTACATTCAGAGTACTAACCATATATCCATCTTTACGCTATGATATCTTATATCATAAGTCTGAACGCTTAGTTTCCTGACCGCTCGTAGACATTTTAGCGTTACACAGTAGCAGCAGTGGTGAGTCGTCATCCGTCGAGGGCATGATTGGTTATTTCAATTATTTCAATAGTTCAGTACATTCGGTCAGTCAGAGTTGGGGTCTTATCCTATCAACTCCACAGTCAGTTATAGGCTTTCAAATATTTACACAGTTAGTCAGTTTTATCAGTCTTATCAGTTGTTTTTATATAGACAACTTGGTTTTCAGTATTTTATCAGATGTAGACTCAGTAGTACTATCAGTATTCATATTTGCAGTTCTTTATCAGATTATTTTTTTCGTATATGTTTATTTCAATTGATTTAGTGCATACAGCAGGTATCAGTTCATGGGTTAGCTTGTGGCCCTCATGGTCGTAAGCACCATTGTTGAGACTAGGGGATAGCCTCTGGTCGTGACAACAGACCTATTAGAGATGCTTATTTATATTCTGAATATTAATAAACAACTTTTCTAGTTTATTACCTGTACTTATATTCTTAATCTTGATGTAATTATTATAATGTGGTTTGATTTATTATTTTAATCTATTAGAAGTTGAGACTCAATTTTATGAATCAATACATTCCTAATAGATTGGATGATGATAAATAACTTAATGAAATAATAATTAGTTGACAAAACCATGTCTCGGACTTGAGATAGAATACACCTCTTTATGACTGCTTATAATTTTCACATGAAAATCTTGCAAGTGAATTTTTTATCCATCATGTGAAATAAGTTAAGTATTATAAATAAAGCATTAAATTAATCAATGAATTAAATTTTTTAGAAAACTTAATTTAATTGATTGGTGTCGATAATTATAACGTGGGGAGTTAAATAAGATGTAACGGTAGATTTCAAAATAAAATGGAGGTTTGTAATTGCTGATTTTTAGTAAAATAATTTGTAATGTACTGTGGTATGATAATTCATTCATTTTACGAATCAATATCATAATTGAAAATCTCAATTTATAAATATGTGGTTCATGCTATGCCAGATTAATTAATCAATATGGAATAAAATTGGAATAAAATGTTAGCATTAAAATCGGAAAAAGTTTTCATATTTTTGGGAAAACATTTTACCATTTAAAATATGAATGTTTTTACTTATTTATGAAAAAAAGTTTATGGTGTTTAATGGAAAAAACACTTTTGGGATATTGATGGTGAAATAATGCCGTAACAGTTACATAATTGAAATTGTGTATAAGTAGAGGGCTAAGGTTTTAGCCAGAATCGTCACTTTGAAAAACGAATTTACACTTGCCACTGAAGTGTTGATTGAAAAATTTTAGTTTGATTTTAGTGGAAGATTGCAGTCCTTGAGAGTATTTCTTTGGACGATTTCTGTAAAAGCTTCATTAGGTTAGTAAATTCGTTAAAACCTATCTTTAGTTATGTCATCTTGATTTCATGTAAGTTAGATTGATCCTTGTTAATTACTTTCGCTATGCATGTTCTAACACCGTAATACTTTGGGTACATAAATGTTGCTGTCAGATATACGTATTTATTAATAGTAGGGGCATATGTATACCCAAAGTATAAAGAATATATACGTACAATTTTTCATAATTTAGGGATATATTTGTCGTACAATTTGTCATAATTTAGTGGTATATTTATCAATTTTCTCCATTAGTGCAATGGGTGGACCTAACGACAGTGCCTTCTTGAAGAATCAACCTCTTTGTTTTGTAGACAAAAAGGTGTACAGAATAGAAAAGGGAAAAATACTTGGGTCAATTAAATTCCTACCACAACTTCGGTGTTGAACCATAAGACAAATATGGTATTGTCACCCTTCTTCTTATGTGACTTTATTTCCCTTGTGTTGTTGGTTCTTTAGGAAATCAAAAGTGACATGACCCGACTCGGGGCCTTGTCGTAATGGTCCTTGCAAGCCCGACCAGGAACGGGGACCACCCCTATTACCTAATCCAACCTCCTACCGCCTGCCCTGAATTGGATGAATTTCAAGCATATAACAAGATAGCGTAACTATCTATTTTAATACTTTGGGATAAGTCTATAAATAATACCGACCCAATCGAGTCCAACCATCTGAACTTAGAGGATTCCCATATACCTCCTAGTATTCTATAGGGTCGCCATGACCTCGCCTCATACCGGCAAACATGAGTTTACAGTGCCCGTCCATAGGACTTACACCTTCATGGTTAGCTGCCACACTACGCCATTATTGCCCTATTAAAACCATTAGACCATATTATTAACCAAGGCTATATGAAGTGGTATCGTCATACCGACTATAACTTGCAAGTAATGTCCTTAGACAACCTTTTGTATGTAGAGGGATTCCCATTTATCCATAGTCTACATTATCAAGTTAACATGAGGGAATCCCATGTACCCCTCAAGTGTTTCATTATTAAGTTTTCTTTAGGGAAAATCCCATGTACCCCACAAGTTGTTCATTAACCTTGTTTACTTGGGGATTCCCTTGTACCCCAAAAGAAAGTTTAATTAACCATGACTATGACCACCAAACCTTACCATTTAGCCATTCCAAAACCATTTAAACCATTTTTACCATTTAGGGTTTCATTACCAAACTATCATGCAATAGTTCCATTAAAATTTCAATAATATAGTAAAAGCATTCCCATAGGTATTTCATCAAACATGTTTGGGGCATACTGTTTTCAAAACCAAATCGAATTACCAATTAACCATTTCCATGCAAAAAATTGTCCAAACCACCATTAAAGAATGTAAAAAATAATTAAAACATGGGAAAACCATAACCAAACATTTAATACCAGTACCCCAACACATAGTTGAAAACCGCAAAACCATATAATAATCATGCCATGAAAACATTGTATAAATCAAGACTTTAGTTGGAACTAACAATGAGGGAGGATTATATTGTCTTTGATTGGAGGATAATGTAAAGTAATCACCCAAACAAACCCCTTAATTGCTCCTATAGATGAAACTCTAGCCTTCTTTTACCCCAAAAGCCATAGAGAGAATTGTAGAGTGTTTACAAAAGTTTTCTAAGTATTTAATGATAGAATAATAGGGTAAATAACCTCCCAAATAGTTTATAAGTCGTGGGGTCTTAATAGGTTTAGTGGGGAAATGTCTAGATTACCCCTACTTAAACTAAATAAAAATCTCGCCATAGGTCGTACCCTCAAATACGAGGGGTACCCTTCACTCATACCTTAGGCCTCCCCCTTGGACCCAACACTGTCCAACATACAAATTATCCCAAACTAACTCGTACCCAAGTAAATAACCCGTACCCTTGACCCGTAACCCTGGCAGAAAAAAATTAAAAAAGGTTTGAAACACTATCCACCATACGAGTTGATGGGTATGACTCGTACCCTAGCTCACGAACTATGGTGATCCACTTTTACTCAGATCCAAGTTATTTTACTAAGTCTTATATTAAGTGAAACAAACACCAAAACCGAACAACCCGTATTAAACCATACGACTCGTACCAACCTAAGTCGTATCCATATCAGAGACTAATCCAACCCATACTAGTTAGTGTACGACCAACCCTTACCAACCGTACCCTAGTATATGAATAGTACCTACCTGTCGTATCCTGTGTAGAAACCAAAAATCCAGAAAATTTTCTAAGGGTCCCAAACCTAGGCTATTTCAAATCGTTTAATTTTTACTCGTAAATTTTCAATTATTTTAGGTGTCATTCTGTCTATGATTATAGTTACACAAATATTAGTAATATTAGGATTAATCAAGTATTAGTAATGTAGATATTGATTATGTAGGTGTGACCATGTGAGCAACATAGAAATTAATTATGTTTGAATTAATAATACATCTTGTCTACACTAAGTTATGCATGATTTTGTTATTTAAATAATACATGAATTCTCTAATAATGTATACTCACTAAAAGTATTTAATATAAATTATAATTTTTCTCATAATAATATAAATAAAAATATATTTTAAAATATTAATAAATAATTTTATAATTTTAATATGTCAAAAAAAAATCTCATGTAAATTGAGAAAGTGGCAATAACATGGTCAATTGAGTTAAAAGTGACAAAAGAGTTTCAAAATGAGGTGTAGGGGATTCAAGTTTTAATAATTGAATTTAGGTTACAATTAATTTATTATGGATTACGAAAGTTGGAGAAGTTTGAGAATAGACCAAAAGTTTTTTAATTTACACGTTGATCCAAATGTTAACCTAATATAACAGAAAATAGAGTGAAAAAATGTGCGTTTGTCTCTCTTCTAATTAACTTTTATTTTCTCTCTTTTGATTTTTGTTGTTCATTGTTGTTGTTGCTTTATTCATCATCTTCTGCTTCATTATCAACATCTTCTTCTTCATTATCATCATCATCTTCTTCTTGCTGACCATTGTTGTTACTGTTACCGCTATTGCTGCTACTTGACTAATTTTTTATGCCAAATTTTATTTGGTACATCACTTTGGAATTACTTCATAGGTGTTTTTGGTAAGTAAATATAATTTTTAGTTGAGTTTTTCATCTAGGTACACTGCTACTATGCCTTTTTTTCAACAATAGATAGAACCCGAACATGAATCTAGCATAAGATCCATCTGTTTCAACAAAACACTCATCTATTGTGTCAGATGAGTCATCTGTTGTAATAGAAGAATCATATATTGGATTTATGTTTATGCTTCTACAGTTCTGTAACCTGAATTGAACAGATTAGTTAGTTTTTACAACAAAAGAGTTATCTATTGCAATAGAGGAGTCATCTATTGAACTAAATTAGTCACTTGTTAGCTGAACTGGATTCTAACAGAAGAGTCGTCTATTGCAACAAGTAACTCATCTGTTGCAACAAGTTAGTTATCTATTGCAATATGTCACTCATCTATTGGAATTAGCTTCAAAGGTTATTTAGTATTGTAACATATATGCCAACAGGTGCTTCATCTGTTGAAATAGATAGACAATTTATTGCAACATATGATTCACTTGTTACAACATATGACTCATCTGTTGGAATCAACTTCAGAACTGTAACATGAATCCCAATAGGTGAGTCATCTATTACAACTAATCACTGACCTACTGCAACATATTTTTCACCTGTTGCAGTAGATTACTCATCTATTAGGGTTCATGTTCTGGCACTATAAAATCACTATTAATTTTATTATGATGTGATTATTTACTTTTTTAACAAATGACTTTATTTAGGCACCACTAATGGAAGAAATAACAATAGGGGTAGATTGTTATGGTGAATAGATCGAGAAGAGCAATCAATATATATGGCATTGAAAGAAGGGTGAAATACTAGAGACGATAGCTATGACAGTCAAAAGTGATGTTTTATATAATGATTTTGTGAACTTAAGCATCAGCTATTATGGTCTAAATTTTCAACTGAAAGAACGCCTCATCAGATACTTGCACATCTACTTTGAAAATCAGAGGGTACTACTTTTCAAAATAACTACTCAGCTTTTGTTGCATGCTTATCTTAGTGATTCAGCTAGGCCGGTATGAATGGTGTACATTGTTTAAAAACCAAGAGAGAATGACAACTCAAATGTAGAAGAAGAAGAACAAAAAGACATCTTTGATGATAAGTTGGATGATCTGGACATGAATATTCTAGATGATGATCAAACACCTACGCCCGTTGTTGCGAGAAATATGGTGGGTAGCTCTTCTCAATCGACACAGTTTAGCAATCATCAAGATAATGAGACTGGCTTTTACAAAGGAATGCCATTCAAGGATAAGACAGAACTATCTATGTATTTGTTTATTACTTGCTTGAAAAAAGATTTCGGACTACGAAAGGTGATTAATTTGAGCAAAGTCTTTTCCTTCACATGTGCTAATCCGAAATGCAAGTGGTGGTTGAAGTATATGAAATACTTAAATTCCGATAGATTCATTATTAATATTTATGAAAAGTATCACACATGTGGTTTGAAGCACATTATGAGCCAAAATATTCACGCCACGGCAAAGATCCTCAGTCAATATTTCCAAAATAGATTCCCAATGGCAAAGAAACTTCTAAAAGTGATTTGGCCAATGAAATCCTTATAGAATTGAGTGTTATGGTAAGTTATTGAAAGATATAAGGCCATGGGGATTGTAGGACTTGATTAGGGCAACACACAACTATGGGAATGTAGTCCTCGATGCCTACCATTACATGCTTGAGTCCACACATCTTAAAAGTAAGAAAACATTACATGCTCATGAAAATGGAAGGTTCAAGTACTTTTTTGTATCCTATGGTTCTTGGATTATTGGTTTTCAACATTTAAGAAAAGTCATAGCCATCGATGCGACTTTCTTGAGGAGCAAGTATAATGGAGTTTTGCTAGTGGCGGTGGCACAGGATGCAGAGAGTCATATCTTTCCTGTCGCTTTCTGTGTACTGGACAAGGAATGTGATGCCCCATATGAATTTTTTTTGAACAAATGTTAAGTTGAATCAAAGATACCGAAGAGTTGTTCTTTATTTAGATAGGCATCAAAGTATCCTAAAGATAGGTTTGATTTTCTACATATTAGCTCACTTTGGTTGTTGCATGAGACATTTGGAGATAATATTCGAAACAACTTTTACAATGAAAAAGTCATGACCCTTTTTTATCGAGAAGCTAAAGCATATAATAGAGATGAGTTTGTTGACAATTTCAATCAAATAATGGATATGCATCCAATGACAGCAGAACATCTCATATGTGTCAGTTTTGAGAGATGGAGCCGAGCATTCTGTCAGGCAAATTTGTATATTCTTATGAATTTAATGTCTTGTTTGAGTTACAAGTTTACTATGATTTCGTACTAAGTAATCCTTTTGTATTGGTATAATATTATGATGTTAAACGTAGTTGAATTAGTGAATTTATTATTTGGCATTGAAAGAGAATTTTCCACGTAGCGCTATTTGATGAAATAAACAAGACATATGGAAAATTATTTCACGAAAGACATGTGCATTTCAAGAAATTAGGAACCAAATTTGTTCTAAAAGCATAAAAACAAATATTAATGAATGTTAGTCCAGAGAAAAGGTTGTTTGCTCATCAAATAGCAGATTACAAGTTCAGTATCGATGATCATGGTGATGTTTCCACAGTCAATCTTCAAACATGATCTTATACGTGCAGTGTTTTTGACTTGAAAAAACTACCCTTTCCACATGCTATGGCAGCACTTCGGGGACAATACGGTGCATAATATGGAACTAAAATTTATGAGTGCTCATCTTCGTATTATTCAGTGAAAAGATATACAATGGCATATAGCGAGAATATTAATCTGGTGCCTCAGAAGTATCTTGGGCTATTCCTGTAGAACTATTGGGGAGATTAATACCTCCTCCATATATTGAATCAAGTACTATCAAACCAGGAAGAAGGTAGTATAAGAGAGGCGTAGAATTTGAGAATCATTCCCATCAAGAAAAAAAAAGTGCTCCGTATGTAAGAACGTTGGCCACAAAAGAACTACATGCCCAGATCTTAACCCACCATGATCGTTGTAATAACAAAACTTGTGTTGTTCTTTGTTATGGACTTTGATATTTTTAACTCATTGTTATGAACATAAATGTTATTATTTATTATATAAATATATTTTTTATTAACTTCTGTATCAATAAAATGAGGTAAAACAGAAACTAAATACAATAGACCACAAAATTATTTTCAGCAGATTACCCATCTATTGCAATAGATGAACATTTACGGGAAGAATACAATAAAGTTCATCAAACTAGAATGTGGTCCTCCAACAGATGACCAATCTTTTGCAATAGATGGGTAATCTATTTGAACAACACAATACAATTCCTGCCAAAAACCCATCAGATGGACAATTTATTTCAGTAGATGCTCCATATGTTGAAAGAACTCAAAAATCTTGCTATTGCTATTGGATTAAAAATTATTCCTTACGTCCAACCATTGACATGTTTGTTGAGAAGAAGAAAGAGAAAGAATGAAAATTAAATAACAATTAAAAATTCAAACTCGACTAAACATAAATTTTTCATTTAAAAAAATAAAATACATTAGGTAGGTAGATCCAATATAAAATAATAAAAATACATATGCTAAAATAAAAAACATCACCTAATTATTATTATTAACATTATTATTATTATAATTATTATTCTCGGTTGGCCAATAGTCAACTGGCAGCAGCAGCGAATCTCTCAAAGCATCCTTCTCTCACTATGGACAACTCTCACCGGAGTTCATTAACCTGCATCTGAAGTTCCCGCATGGTGTTGCATAGAACCACAATGGCCCAAATAGGATTAGCCATATCTATAACACATATGAATTGAAAAAAAATGTAAATACAGATGTAAAGAAAGGATTCGAATGTAATACAACATATACTACCAATTGATAGATTTACACATATAAAAAACACTTACCTCAATAAGAAAGGAATCTTGTCTTTGTAGTGAAGTGGTTGAAGATGTAATACAAAATACAAAATGCAGTAAAAGAAACAAATTGGAGTAGAATGAATGAGTATGAGGGGGCCTATATATAGAGGATTGAATCTGAATGTGGTAGAAAAAAAGTCATGACTATTCACCTCCTTCATTAAATCTAGCTGGTGATGTTTTGATTATGATGAAAAGTCATAATTAAATCTAACTAATGACTTTTCGATTATTGTGAAAAGTCATGACTTTTTAGATTTTAAATAATATAATCATTTTTATTGAATTGTTGCAACTCTTGCATCCATATGTTGTAATATATGGTTCATCTGTCATAGCAGATTAACCATCTCTTTCAACATATGGTCCACCTGTCATAATAGATTAACCATATAGTGCAACATATGGTCCATCCACTGCAATAAATGCTCAATCCTTACCTTCAACCATCGGCATGTTGAGAATAAGGAATAGACAGAATAAAAATTAAATAAGGACTAAAAAGCCAAAGTTGACTAAACATGGATTTTTAAATCCAATAAATACAAATTTATATTAAAAATAAAACATACATTAGGTTCCTCCCTTAGGTAGATCCGATATAATAAAACAAAATACATACGTTAAAATAAAAAATATAACCTAATAATAATAATATAATAATAATAATAATAATTATTATTATTATTATTATTATTATTACTATTACTATTGTCAACCAGTCAGTTGTCATTCGGCAGTAGTAGGGCCCTCCTCAAACTTGCTCTCATGGCGCCCAACTCCCTCCAAGGTTCATGAATATGCCTTTCAAGTTTCCAAAGGGAGCCGTGCAAAATCACCTTGTCCAAATCTAGATCAGCCATATCTAGAAGTGGAGTAGACTAAACAAATAAGGAGGGACCTATTTAAAGAGGATTGAATTTGAATGGGTTAGTCAAAAAGTGAATTTTAGATTATGTAAATTAAAAAATGGATTTAAATACAACATTTTATCTTTATTATATTTTGGAAAGAAAATTGCTTTAAAATAAATCCAACAAATGGGTAATCTGTTGCAAAATATGTACACCTGTTTGATAATTTTCAATATATTGGTAATCTGTTGCAACAGATGTATATATCTGTTAGATTATTTCCAACAGATAAGTTATCTATTACAACAGGTTGATCATCTATTGTAAAAAACGTCTATAATTATTTGATAATTTTAACAGATGTGTCATCTGTTGCAATAGGTTAGTCATTTGTTTTTTCAAATTAAGCAGTAGATGGGGTAAGAAGAATAATGTACGTACAGATGGATGGATCCATTTTCATGTATGGGAGTTATGTATTACTGATAAGGTCATCGTGACAGTACACGAAAAGTACAATGATTTTGTGAATGCAGTTTTTAAATGATTAGGCACCGATCATTAAAACAAGATCCTGCATTATATAGTAAGTTTGATAGGTTTGAATTGATAAGGCCAAAGGACCATGAAGATGGTGTCGATACCCTATTAATATTTAATAAAGATTGTTGCTCCGGTTTATGTGTGTTAAGTTTTGGGAAGAGATCAATATTTGGTTGCATTATAGAGATCTAATAGTGATTTGAGTGACTTTAAGAGTGCATTGGACTTTTAGAAGGCCTTCGAAGCCTCCCACTACAGCAAACAAGAACAAAAAAACTTTAGAATTTCCCCTGGCCTAAATTTATATAGATGGGTTGTTCGAGAAGATAATTATACACTAGAAGGAACCATTTAGAAAACCTACAAGGGAAAGGGGAGTTAATGAAAGACGATATCATCTGAGACCTTATTGAAGAGGAAACATAGGGTAGCAAGCAAGGAATTTCAAGAAAATCTGGCAAATGAAATTAACTTAAAACATGAGAAATCTAAATCAAGTGCAAATATGAAAGTGTATCCAAAAATAAAAATGGTTAGTCATCTCTCTCAAAGTAAAATACTACAGCTAGACATTTTACTAGGAAACTGTAACTAGTTAGCATGGTCGGATGTAATGCCTCAAGTCTGCACCACAAACGTCACGCGGTGCTAATAATCCCAAAGCACCACATGCTAAACCATGAAAGGTACCTGCTATATACACTGCATAATAATACTGAAGTAAATGCAAAAAATAGGTTAAAATTTCCATAAGGTTCACAACTAAAATCAAATACTTATAAAAAAATACTGCAAACTAAAAATCTGTCTGAAATTATCTAGCCTGAAAGCCTATAACTGTCTGAACACAGATTTGATTGGACAAGTCCCCAACTAACTTTTACTACTGAACATGCTAAACTACTAAAATATGGAATGATAACTCTATCCTCGATCTATGAGGACTCATCACTAAATCTGCTACTGATAGTCTGGGATGCTAAGTATGATCAGGAGCTCGTATGTCTGAGCCTATGATATAAGACATCATAGTGCAAAAGAAAAAGTATATGTCAGTACTTTGAATGTACTGGTATGCTAAGTGAGGTAGGATGATATGAAAGGGTTCATATGCATGAAAAATAACTAATTGAGTAATATATATGCAACTGAATAAGAGTACATGTATATCTTAAACTATTGTAAATACTGATTATGCAATACTATGCACGTAACTACGTATACTGTAACTGAGATTATATTAACACTGGATACTGAGTTCTGATAACTAATGACTGATATCTGAGTTTATTGATAACTGTATTATTGTTAACTGGGTGACTATTTCTGATAGTCCTGATTCTGTAGAACTAAACTGAGTTGGGTAACTGTGTCTAACAGTCCTAATTCTATATAATAGAATTGAGTTCTCTATTGATTCTGAAACTGAAACTATAACTGTGGGAGTGTTCATCTAACCGACATACCCCAATTATAAACTGAGTTGGGGTCCAACCTGTGACCCTAGTTGGAGGGGTGTTTGCACCTTGCCAAGGGATACTAACAATGACTGTGAGTTAACATTATCTGGTAGGAAGATATTTCATCAACCCTTACTAGCAAGAAAACTCGTATGAGATATATCAACCCTTATCTGGTAGGAAGATATCTCAACTGATGCTGGTTATGTATTTCTATAACACAGGGATTGCTGCTAACGATCAAACCCGTCAATGATAGGAATGCCCCCATCCCTGGGTTTGCTTGGTGCTGAATCCTACTCCTAACTAAATACACACTAAACTAATTACTGGACTATACCAGGATTGACTGAACTATTATTCATCGTGCTGTCTAATTGAACTGAACTAAGTAGTTCTGTTAACTAACTGAATACACTAAGTTCCATGACTGACTGAGTACTAATGTATGTGACATCACTAAGACTATTCTGTAGCTACTATAAATCTAGGTAAACAACTAGATTGTCAGGTATTAGATACCCCCAGGACTCAATAGCATAAATAGTAAAACATAGCACAATCTTCAAAGCATGATAACTAGACACTTTTTCACAATTCATTCATTGAGACATTTTATCAAACACTTGCATAGAATGAACTTGTGCACATACTATTATGTAATGATTTCACCATTCAACTCACATGAACATTCCATCATACACTTGGAGAGTATAATTCATGCACAAAATAATGAACAACATGTAGGCATCAAGATTACAGTCCGAACTTACAAATTCAAGGGGTTTTTAACATGAAACTACAACACACTACACACATGTCATTTAGATCACATAAAACTTGTAATTAATCATGCATTAGAAAACCAAATAGCACCATAATCATAAATACAATCCACTTCAATCATGTAATTCATGAAATCCTTCTACTTGTAGATTTAAAAGAGGTTCTTGAACTCCAAGGGTGAAAGGAAATCCTTGGATGAACACCTAATATACTTTGGTAATCAAATTCGTGAATATTAATGGTGTGTTCTTGAAGCTAGAATTTGAAATTGGATGCCCTAGGCTTTGTTCTTGAGAAAATTTGAGAGAGAATGAGTGATTTAGCCTTTATAAAGGCTTAATATCGTATTTTTGGGGATGACATAAGGTGGGAAAATAACCCAAATATCTCTCTGGATACGAACTTTTAATTACTGAAAACGTGCCTAGTGATGCACATACTGATGCACCGCATTGATGGTATAGATGCGATGACCTACACATTGCGTCGAGTTTGTGTTGGTTCACTAGAATTTGTACTAAAAGTTGAGAAAAATATTATTCGACGTGATGGACGACACGACGTGTCAAGATTGCACCAACCCACTATTTTGGTCATAAAAATATGATCCAAATGAGGTCCAAAAAATCCAAAACTCACTCGAAGTGACCTATTAACACACCTAATCATGTTTCAGTCCAAGGATCAACATAGTAAGGTCATAAGGATCATAAAATAAGATCGCCAACTTATGAAGGCTAAAATAATTTTAAGTATAAAGACTTTGCTGAAATTTCTAAGTTTGGGACCTCTTTTCATCCTCTAAAGGACTGAGTTAAGCTTAGGATTTTGCGGTGTCTTACATTATCTCCCCCTTGGGAACATTCATCCTCGAATGAGACTAACTAAGCTGAGAAAACTTATAGACTGAATTTCCATACTAAACATGCACAACTGAAGTATGATTTCATGACTAAAACTACTAATATATTGAGTTTTCATACTGAACATGCATAACTAAATCATGAATGAATTCTGAAGGCATGACACATTATGGATTTGTTTCATGAAGGTATGCATGACATGAGAATGTTATGCAACTGGTATCGATACAGAGTTTGTAAAGGTAATCTGAGCATGGAACTGAGTAAATTTAAGAAAAACGGTTACCTTGAGCTGAGTCTGAGTTTTTGGAGAAGAGGTAGGGATACTTGGTCCGCATAACTACTTTTGCTTCCTAAGCATCTCTCTCATCAGACTAATGCAACCAAAGAAATTTCATTAGAGAAACTTCTTTGATCCTCAGTCTACGAACCTGATGATCGAGGATTTCAACTGGGATTTCTTTATAAGAGAGACTGCTCTAAATATTTATACTTCTATAGGGACTACAACTATTGGGTCACCTATGTACTTCTTTAGCAAGGAGACATGAAACACTATATGCATTGAAGCTAAGTCTGAAGGCAACTCAAGCTCATAAGCTACCTTTCCAAAATGGATGAGAATTTGGTAAGGACCAACATATCAGGGACTGAGCTTCTCTTTCTTAACAAACCTCTTCACTCCCTTCATAATAGAGATTTTCAAATACACATAATCACCAATCTTAAACTCAAGATCCTTTCTTCACATATCTGTATACGATTTCTGTCAGCTCTAAGCTGTCTTAAGCCTTTCCCTGATCAACTAAACTTTTTTTAAGGTATCAAATACCAATCAGGCCCTATCACTGTTGCCTCACCCACTTCAAAATAATCGATAGGATATCTACATCTCCTCCCATAGAGCACCTCAAATGGAGCCATCTAAATACTAAAATGATAACTGTTGTTATACGCAAACTCAATCAAAGGTAAGTGGTCATCCTAACTACCCTTAAAGTCAATGACACAAACTCTTAACATATCTTCTAGAGTCTTAATGGTCCTTTCTACTTGACCATCTTTCTGAGGGTGAAAGGTTGTACTGAGGTGAACTTGTGTATTAGACCTTTCTAGAAGGCTTTCTAAAAATAAGAGGTGAATTACGTACCTCTATCTAAAATTATAGACAATGGAACTTCGTACTATATGACCAACTCTCTAACATAGAGCTCGGCATAATCCTCAGTTGAATAAGAGGTATGAACTAGTAATAAATGAGTTGATTTGGTCATCCTATCTACAATGACCCTAATCGAATCATGATGACGATGAGTATGGGGCAATCTTATCATAAAATTGATGTTTACCTCCTCCCACTTCCAAGTCAGATTACTAAATTCCTGCATAGATCCACTAGGCTTTTATGCTCGGTCATAACCTGCTAATATGTCAAGCACTTAGCTATAAACTCTACAATGTCTCTCTTTATCCCACTACAATAATAGCTTTCCTGCAAGTCGTGGTACATCTTCGTGGTCCCTAGGTGAATTGAGTATCGTGCCTCATGCGCTTCTGCAAGAATCCGCTATCTCACACCATCCATATATGGCACACATAGTCTTCCTTGGCAGCGTAACAGACAATCTCTCACTTGGGAGAAAACCTCTACGTTCTGATCTCTGACTGGCTCCTTTAGTTTAACTAAACTGGGATTCGTTTCCTACTTTTATTTTACTTTGGAACCTAGAGATGATTCCAAAATATTTGGCACCCATGTGCTACCCTCTGCTAATTCGACTAAGCGGACACCTAGTTGGGCAAGCTGATGAACTTCCTGAACTAACTTCTTTTTACAATCCTCCACGTAAGCAAAACTACCCATAGACATCCTACTGAGAGCATCAACCACTACATTAGCCCTGTCTGGATAATAAAAAACACTCATGTCATAGTTTTTCAACAACTCTAACCACCTTTTCTGACACAGGTTTAGGTCTTTTTGAGAAAACACATACTGCAGACTTTTATGATCTGTGAACACATCAACATATACTTCATACTAATAATGCCTCTAAATCTTTAAGGCAAAAATGACAGCTGCTAACTCAAGAGAATGGGTGGGTAATTCTTTTCATGGCTTAAGCTGTCTAGAGGCATAGGCTATAACCTTATCTCTCTGCATCAAAACACACCCCAAACCAACTCTGGAAGCATCAAAATATACCACAAACCCATCTAAACCATCGGGTAAAGTCAAACTGGGTGTATTGAGTCGAGTCTTAAAATCCTTAAAACTATTCTCACATGAATTCAACCACTAGAACTTGACTTTCTTTTGAGTCAATCTAGACTTGGGGGATGCAATAGATAAAAATCCCTTAACAAACCATCGGTAATAGCCATCCAAACTTGAGAAACTCGTTATATCTAATAGAGTGATGGGTATGGGCTAGTTCTTCACTGGTTTGGTCTTTTGGGGATCAATTCTAATGTCATCAATGGATACTATATGACCAAGGAAAGATACGAACCTTATCAAAAATTCACACTTACTAAATTTGGTGAACAACTGATCAGTCCTGAGAGTTTGTAATACTATTATAGGATGGTCTACATTATCATGTTCACTGTAGGAGTAGACAAGAATGTCATCAATAAAGACTATGATAAACATGTCCAAGTACTATTTGAACACACGGTTTATCAACTCTATGAAAGTTGTTGGGGCATTGGTAAGACCAAATGACATGACTAAGAATTTGAAGTGACCATACTAAGTTCTGAAAGCTATTTTTGGAATGTCACATTCTCTAACTCTAAGCTGATAATAGTGTGATCTAAGGTCTATCTTAGAAAAGTAACTAGAACCCTGAAGTTGGTCAAACAATTCATCAATTTTGGAAAGTGGACACTTGTTCTTGATCGTGACTTTGTTCATCTGATGGTAGTCAATACACATTCTAAGAGAACTGTCTTTATTACGCACGAATAGAACTGGTGCATCCCAAGGGGATATGCTGGGTCTGATAAATCCCTTATCTAGGAGATTCTTCAACTGTTCTTTTAACTCTTTGAGTTCTGCTGGAGTCATTCTGTATGGTGGAATAGAGATGGGCTGAGTATCTAGAAGAAGGTCTATTCCGAAGTCAATTTTCCACTTGGAAGGGAATCCATGAATATCTTTGGGAAACACATTTAGAAATTCACATATTACTGGAACTGACTCAAAACTGGGAGTTTCGAAACTAGAATCCTTACCTTGAACAAGATGATAGACACACCCCTTGGATATTATTTTCCTTGCCCTTAGGTAGGAAACAAGTTGATCACTCAGTGCCAAAGTACTATCCCTCCATTCTTGGACCGGTTCCTTCAAAAACTAAAAATAGAGAATTTTGTTTCTGCAGTCAACTGAAGCATAGAATGAATAAAGCCAAACATGTTGAGAATGATATCAAAATCTGTCATCTCTAACTCTACTAAGTCTACTAAAGTAACTTTTTAAGATACCGTAACCAAACAGTTACTATATACCTATCGGGCTATGATAGATTTACCTACTGGGGTAGAGACTGAGAAGGCTCTGCTAGGATTTTCAGACTGACTCCGAAGTCAACAGCCATATAAGGAGTTATAAAGGACAAAGAAGCTCTTGGATCTAGCAAAGTATAAATATGTAAATGATAAACTTGTAACGTACTAGTGACCACATAATGAGAACTTTCCTGATTCTGTCGGGACTGAAGTGCATAGAGTTTGTTTGGGCATTGCCTACTGGTGGCACTGGAAGCAACACCCAACTGATTTGGGCAATTGGACTGAGCTGGGGGACGATTATGCTGACTCTGCTAACCCACATGAGGAAACTCTCTGACCCTATGGCCTTCTTTGCCATATCTAAAACATACATCACTGCCAGCTCTATAGACATCCTGGTGTTTTTTTCCATACTTCTAGCAAAGAGGATTTGTTAGAGTACTGCTAACACTACCATAGGGTTTAGGCCTGGTGCCCTATCTTTATTGTTATCTCTAAATTTTGGCACTGGAGCACTGGCTGAGGATGGAGCTGGAACTGAGGATTTTGAGTGAAATTGAGAATTATTACCACCATCTGACTTAGGGTGAGTAAAGTTGAAGCTACCTGTTTTAGCTTTCTTATTCTTCTTCTCCTTCTTCTTATTCTTAGCCTCCTCTATTGCTGAGCATGGACTATGAGCATGTATATATCCTTCTCTTTAATCAGCATTGTGGTCTTACACTCCTTGACTATAATGTTGGACACACCCAACATAAACTTACTCATGTTAGATCTGCTATCTGCTACCACATGAGGGGCATATCTTGCTAATAAAGTAAACTTGAGAGAATAATCTTTCACTATCATGTTGCGCTATTTTAGATTAATAAAATCCAAAAATTTAGCTTTTTTCAACTCCAATGGGAAGCACCTATCATGGAAAGAAGTAGCAAACTCCTCTTATGATACGGGCCCTGCATCTTCGCCCTTATCTGCTTTTCACTACTTAAACCATGTATGAGCCAAATCATGTAACTGATATGCAGCTAACTCTGCACTCTCACTGGAAGAGACTCTATGATATTTATGATTTTCTGCACCATGTTAAGAAATTCCTGTGGGTCCTCCTTAGGATTTGACCCTATAAATGATAGAGGATTCATTTGGGTGAAGTCCCAAATTCTAGCTGTAGCAGTACTGATACTAGGTTGGACTAAACGGTAACTAGGCATTCATTTTAGGCTACCACAAAATGAGATAGAGTGGTGAAAGCTGCTCTGAATTTGATGTTCCAGCTTTTGATGGAATATTTTTGCATCTTTTTTTGGGAAAATTGGATGTTTTCAAGAAACCATGGTTGCATTTGATGTGGGTTTTTAGTGTTTCAGGGAAATGAGTTAGCTGAAGGAAAAGACTCTAGAAAGTGGCAGAAAAGTGCTTCTAATGATTTAAATGGTGGATCGTTACACCTTCGAAGGACCACCAACCTTACCATCAAGTCTTATGCATAACCTGAGGTTTCAGAACTCTCAGCAACGGACCAAATGGTGGACTGTCAGATCTATGACAGACCACCAGCTTGGTTATCAGTTTTATCCAGAACATTGCCTCCTGAAAGATTCAGCGATGGACCACTATCTTGGCCGTTAGTCTTATCCAGAACATTGCCTCCTGAAAGACTCAGCAACGGACCAATTAGTGGACAGTCAATCTTTCGATGGACCCCTAGATTGGCCATCATCCTTATCCAGAATGTGACTATCCATGATCAGCAGCGATGGACCAAATGGTAAATCGTCAACCCCTTGACGGACCACCAATTTGGCTGTCAGTTTTTATGCGGTTCTCTGAATTCAAATTTTAGATTCTTTTTTACCATGGAATATATAAATACCAGTTTTAGGTTTTATTATTAGGATCTGTCTTTCATTTTTCATTTGTTATCATAGTCTCCATATCTAGAAACTCTTTGTAACCTAGTATTTTGGGGGATTTAAGCAAATCTTGGGGATCTAATCATTTCATCTCTATTGAAGATTTAACAACAAATTCTTGTAACCTTTGTAAGTAAATCTTGAATTAATTTATGAATAACATAATGACTTCTTCTCTTTCTATTATGGAGATATGTGGATAAGCTCCCATAACTAGGGTTATGGGAGCCTTGATGTGAAAAGATGAATTGGGTTGTGAATTTAGTAGATTCCCATGATTAGTTGATATTGCATAAATCGTTCTTCACTTTAATGACTTTTCTTGGTTGCAGACTTGAAAAGTGAGCCAAAAAACATCACTTGTTCAAATGAAAAAGTGTTTGTTGGGAAAAGAAAGGGTTTACACAAATCTTTAACCTTTGGATAGAGGGTAGATGCCTTAACCGGATCAACTCATGTGAGAATGCAGTTGAATAAATAATATATTCCTTATGTGTGAAAGAATTATGGAATAAAATTACTCATTTAGGTTGAGAAACTAATGGGTAAACCATAGAATTCAATTACTCGTGTAATTAGAATTATTCATAGGGAATTCAAAATAGTTCACTGCCCTAGCTATTTAACTATCTTGGTAATCATAACCCTAGTTTGACTACTCTTACTGAATTGCTATTTTTTTATACAATCAACAAGTGGATTACTTTCTATGACAAGAATTTTTATTCAATTGATAAATCAAAAACCCCCTTTTTCTTCAAGAACCTTCGACCAACAGTCTAATAACAATCACAATACTTAGTAAACATAGTGTTCCCTATGGGATTCGACATCCGACCTAATTAGGTTTTATATTTGTTAGCGACTGCTTACACTTTTATAAGAAGATTGTAATTTAGGCGTATCAAATTTTGGCATTATTGTCGGGGAATACGGTTGTCAATTAAGTATGTGATTGTTAATCGACCCTTTGGTCAAAGTGTCCTAAAACTTTACTTTTATTTGTTTTTTTTGTTTGTGCAGGTTGATAATTATGTATGCACAATACACGGAGATCAGGTGGACTATTATTACCAATTCATCCAGAGCCTTAATTGATTGGTATAATGCTGATCCATAAGAGGCAGAAAGATTAGCCGCGTTGGATAATGATCAAGTAAATTAGGAAAATATTGATAACCCAGGTCGGGTGCCAAATCCTGATGATGAGAACCTAGGGGATGATGACTTATTGGATCTTGTAAACCTAAGGCATGCTGGGAATGTTGTTGCACATGTGAATCACAATGCATATTGGAATCTCCCTTTCAAGGAAATACAGGATCACCAACCTGTTCAGTATGATCTAAATGATAATGATGATGGAATGGATAGAGAAAGAGCGATTGGAGCTATTGTTCCTTGACCTCTAGCACCTAGAGCAAAATTCAATATCACCAGTACGATGATCCAACTCCTGCATCTAAAGAGGTTATTCAGCAGTCTGCCAGGAGATAATCCTAACATGTATTTGGTGAATTTTGTCACCATTTGCAAATCTTTTGCTAATCCTGGAGTAGATCAGATGTTATTCGCTTGAGGTTATTTCTATTATCTCTGCCTGGGAAGGAAACATTGTGGCTTAACGAATAATGCCTAATTCTATAACCAACTAGAGGCAGTTGAAGGAGGATTTCCAAAAAAGGTTCTTTTCACCCTCGAGGAGAGTATAGTTGAGGGATGAGATTAGTAATTTTAGACAGCTCCTAACTGAAGATCTTCACAAAACTTGGGAGAGGTTTAAAAAGAAGTTGATCCAGTGCCCAAACCACAATATGATGGATATTCATATGATGAAGACTCTTTATCAGGCTTTGAATTGTATTACAAAACTAGTTATTGATAATGCTGCGGGGGGATCATTTATGGATCTTAGTTTTCAAGAGGCCTCAGAGATGCTTGATTGGATAACCAAACAAAGTAGAGCTTGGCATACCATGGATTTTGTGGTAACAAGCCTTACTATTTCTGTTGGTATGACTACAGAACAATGTAAGAAAGAGGAAGAATGCAATCAAGATATGAAATATTTGAATACACAAATGGACTTGTTGACCAAGCAATTATTATCTGCAAAGACTGAAAAAGTAAAGGCTTTTGCATCCCATGGTTGAGATAATTCTGATTTAGAAGAAGAGGCAAATTATTTGAATAACCAGGGGGTTTCTAAGGCAATAGCCAAGGAAATCAAGGTTGGAATTATTATGAGAAAGATTGATATAAGGAGCGGGATCAAGGAAACTGGAAAAGCAAGAATGATAGAAGTAGGCTGTACCTCCCTCCCGAAAGTAGAGATATTGCTGCAACTAGCACTGGAAAGATGTCCATATAGAACATGATGGTGAAACTATTAAAAGGAGTTTAGGCTACCAATTGTGGGTTGACTACTACAAAGACTGATTTTTCCTCTATGAGTCAGTTGGTAAACTCACACTCTACTTCGATCAAACAGTTGGAATAGAAAATAAGCCAACTCTCTGCAGCATTAAATTAAAGAAAAAGTGGAATGCTACTAAGTGATACAATTTAGAACCCTCAGAATGACGGTTCATGCATGGGTATTACCACACAGAGTGGTAAGGTTTTATCAGGCCTATATTTGGGCAAATCTATAAACAATGAGGTGGTCGAAGAAGATGTAAAGCTTATAGAAGGTAATCTAGTAGAGTCTGAGAAGATGGATGACATTGATATCCTTTGTAATCATCAACAGGTTGATGAGTTTGAAAAAAAAAAAAGAAAAAGGAAGTAGTGATTAATACTCTACCAAAATGACCACCTCTCTTTCCTCAGAGATTGAAAAAGAAGGTTGATATATGAAGTTTAGTAAATTTATGAAAATGTTGAGGCAGCTGACTATGAATGTTTCTTTGGTAGAGGCACTTAAATAAATGCGAGGATATGCTAAATTTATGAAAGATCTTGTGATGAAGAAAAGAGAAGTAAGTTACAAACTAGTGGATAATCTCTATCATTACAGTGCTATTTCTATAAGGTTTTTGGTACAGAAGAAAGAAGATCTAGGAGCATTCACTATTCCTTGTATGATTGGGTGTCTGGAAATTGCTAAGGCCTTATATGATCTGGGAGCGAGCATCAATCTGATGCCGGTAGCTATTTATAAAAAGTTAGGTTTGGGAGATCCCACACCCACCAATATGCAATTTATGATAGCAGATAGGTTGGTAAAATAACCTATTGGTATTTTGTATGATGTATTGGTGAAGGTGGATAGCTTCATATTTTTTGAGGATTTCATAATTCTAGATTGCGAGGTAGACTTCGAAGTGCCCATAATCTTGGGTCGACCTTTCCTCATAACCAGAAGTATACTGATTGACTTACAAGCTAATGAGCTCTTATTTAGGATGAATGATGAAGTGGTACGCTTTGATATATGCCAATCGATGAAGTAGCAAATGTAAATGAGTGTGTTCTCAATTGTTGACATATATTATCAGGATGAATAGGAAGTGCCAATAGAGGAAAAGTTTGTTGTTGAGCCTTTAGCTGCAGTGCTTATGAATTTTGATCATGAAGTCATTGAGGAGTATGAAGAGACTGGTTGTGCTCTAACAGGAATGTGTTCATACTTTTATACTTCTAAAAAGTTAGATCTTGATCTTTCTAATTAACCAACACCACTAGCTAAGCCATCTGTTGAAGAACCACCAATGTTGGAATTAAAAAAACTACCAGGGCATCTGAGGTATGTATTTTTAGGAAATGGAAACACGCTACCCATTATTATTGCAGTTGATTTGGGCAAGCAGCAGATGGAAGCACTTATTTTGGTACTTTTGTGGTACAGGAGAGCAATAGGGTGGACTATTGCAGATATTATTAGCATTCCCCCTGGTATTTGCACTCATAAGATACAACTTGAAAAAGATTGTACTCCGACCATCGAGCACCAACATCGTCTTAACCTACCAATGCAAGAGGTGGTTAATAAGGAAATTATTAAGTGGTTAGATGCAGGAGTGGTTTATCCTATTTTTGATAGTAAATGGGTGAGCCCAGTTCAATGTGTGCCTAAGAAAAGGGGTGTGACTGTTGTTGCAAATGAATGGAATGAGTTGATTCCCTATGACTGGGTGGAGAGTTTGCATGGACTACCGCAAACTAAATTTATGGACTTTTAAAGACCACTTCCTGATGCCCTTCATGGATTAAATGCTTGATCGATTGGCAGTAAGGGGTGGTATTGCTTCTTGGATAGTTATTGTGGATATAATCAAATATGCGTTGCTCCTGAAGATCAGGAGAAAAAAATGTTTACATGGCCTTTTGGAAATTTTGCATTTAAGAGAATGCCATTTGGGTTATGTAATGCCCCTGCTACCTTCCAATAGTGTATGATGTCTATTTTCTCAGATATGGTTGAAAACACCCTGGAGGTGTTCATGGATGGCTTTTCTATGGTAGGAGGTTCGTTTGAGTTGTGTTTAGTGAACCTGAGTAGAGCCTTACAGCGACGTGTAGAATTCAACCTTGTGCTTAATTGGAAAAAATATCACTTCATGGTGAAGAAGGGCATTATTCTCGAGCATAAAATTTCAGCAAAAGAGATTGAATTTGATCGAGCCAAGGTTGAGGTTATTGAGAAGCTACCACCCCCCATTTCAGTGAAGGGAGTGCGTAGTTTCCTTGGATATGCTGGCTTTTATCGGAGGTTTATAAAGGAATTCTCCAAGATTGCAAAAACACTTGGCAAAATCTTAGAGAAGGAGGATAAGTTTGTCTTTGATAATGGTTGCATGAAGGCATTCAAATCCCTTAAAGAGAAGCTGGTTGAGGCCCCTATTATTGTCACACCAAATTAGTCAAAACCATTTGAGATCATGTGTGATGCAAGAAGTGTTGCCCTTGGAGCAGTGTTGGGATTGAAGAAGGACAAATTGTTTCACCCAATTTATTATGCCAGCAAAGCACTGAATGGAGCCCAAAAGAACTAAACTATCACCGAACAGGATCTCCTTACTGTAGTCTATGCTTTTGGGAAATTTTGAGCTTATCTGCTAGGGACCAAGGTGGTGTTCCACACTAACCACACAGCCTTGAGTTATTTGATGGCTAAGAAAAACGCAAAACCAAGGTTAATTAGATGGGTGTTGTTGCTCCAAGAATTTGACTTTGAAGTCATACATAGGAAGGCTTGCGAAAACTAAGTTGTAGATCATCTGTCTAGGATGGAAGGTGAGCAAGTAGTTTGTGAGGATGTTGAGATAAATGATGCATTTCTTGATGAGGAGATCTTATCTACTTCTATGGAGAGAGTGCCTTGGTATGCTGATTTTGTAAACTATGTGGTGAGTAAGGTCATTCTAGAAAATCTTTCTTTCCATCAAAGAAAGAAATTCCTTCATGATATGACACACTACTTCTGGGATAAGCTGTATCTTTTTCAGCAATATGCTAACAACATTATAAGGAGATGTGTGACAAAAGTGGATGTATTGTGCATATTGGAAGCATGTCATGCTTCCCCAGTTGGAGGTCACCATGTAGGTGACCAAACTTCTAAAAAGGTGTTGCAGAGTGGTTACTATTAGCCAACGTTATTCAAGGATGCTCATGAGTTTATGATAAAGTGTAACTAATGTCAGAGGTAGGGGTCGATCTCCAAGAGGCATGAGATGCCTTTGACTAAGATGCTTGAAGTAGAATTATTTGACGTCTGAGGCATCGATTTCATAGGCCCTTTTGTAAGCTCGTATGGAATGAAGTACATTTTAGTTGCTGTGGATTATGTGTCAAAATGGGTTGAATTCATTGCCTTGTCTGATAATGAAGGGAAGAAAGTTGTTGCATTTCTCAAGAAGAACATCTTCTCTCGCTATGGAGTACCATGTACTATTATAAGTAACAGAGGATCTCATTTCTGCAATAATGTGTTCCAGGAAGCTTTGGTAAAATATAGGGTGAAACAACATAGAGTAGCAACTCTATACACCCCACAAACTAGTGGGGAAGTGGCGGTGTCAAATCAGGAGATTAAAGCCATCCTAGCCAAAACAGTGAACGCTAATAGGCAAGATTGGTCTCAAAAGTTAGGTGATGCTTTGTGGGCTTATCGAACTACTTTTAAGACACCAATTGGTATGTCACCATATCAGTTAGTCTATGGAAAAGCATTTCATTTACCAATCTATCTAGAACACAAGGCTTTATAGGCTCTCAAAAGGGTAATCCTGAATCGAAAGGAGGCAGCAGAGCTAAGATTGGGGCAACTGAATTAGATTGATGAATTTTATCTCGGGGCTTATGAAAGGGAGATCTTTACAAAGAGAAGATGAAGAAGTACCATGATCGAAAGATTGAAATAAGAGTTTTCTGGAAAGGAGATGGTGCTTCTATTCAACTCCAGACTCAAATTATTTCCGGGTAAACTTAAGTCCCAGTGGTCAGGACCGTTTAAAGTAAGTCAAGTCTACTCATCTGGAGTAGTTGAACTTGAAAATGAAGACAAAAGCATCTTCAAAGTTAACGGGCAATGAATCAAGCTTTATATCAGTCCAAAAGACTTGATAAAAAGTATTGATACCTTCTATCTTGATGAAGTCTAAGCAATCGAGATATCTGAGTCATGCCGCGACGATAAATCAGGCGCTAGTGGGAGGCAACCCACAAATTGTTATTGTAACCATAGTTAGAGTTCATATTATGTGTTTGTGCATTTTTTATGTGTTTGTGAAGTGTGCAGGACAAAAAATGCACTAAAAAGGGGGAAGGAGGGATACAGTTGAAGATAGGACACAAATCTAAGCTACTGTAACAAAATTGATGGTTGATTTGGTGGACCACCAGTCATCTAACGAACCAACATTTCAACCATCAGAAAAAGGCAAGAAAGTTCATTTATTGGATTGAGTTGATGATACAAGTGGTGGGATGTCACAATCTTGGTGGGCCATGAAATCAACTGTCAAAATCAAGGTGGGTAACCTACGTTCTAGTAAGGTATGGCAATCAAATTGGAAAACCATCAAAATCTTGGTGGTCTATCCCATTGACCGTCACAATGAAGCAGAATCACCAAAATATTGGTAAAGAGCGACGGCCGGGGTGGTAGCCTATCGTACTTATGACGGACCATCAGTATCTCCTTCGTCTTAACCCTAATTCTAAATTGGTTCAGTTTAAATCTATACTTTTATTAAGTGATCCGTATTTGACCCAAACGAGTGTTTAGGAAAAATTGAACAGTTCCATTCATTGTAACTATTTCATATCCTTTGACTATTCCTCTACCTTAGGATTTAAAGAATCTAAAGGGAGTTCTTCCATCTAAGACTCCCCATCTCCTTCAAGTTCCCTTATTTAATCAAGCTCAATCTCTCCCTCTCTTTATCATAAACAATGAGTGAAAGAAGTGCTAAAGTTCTAAGCTAATTTTTTCCCCTAAAGTTCCAAGCAAGTAGATTACTACAAAACCAAGGTGTGCACATAACCTTCTCTTTTTGTTCTCTATAAGAAATATAAAAGCATGATTTCTTTTCTTGGAGTGCTTTTTTGTGTTGAGTATTGATGCTTTGATTTGAAACTTTAATGTATCCTTTTGGGTGAAGTTTGAATAAATTAAATTGCTTAAAATGAGAAGAATGGTGCTTCAAATGTGAATTTCATGTTGTTGCTATAGCTAAAAATTGATCTGGCATATGAGTTGCTCGACGTAAGGTCGAATCAAAAGCTGTAGCTGAAGATGGAGTGGCAACGGCCAAACTAGTGGATCGTCTACTTTATGACGAACCACCAAATGGACTGTCAAAGGACTCATTGAAATAACACTTACTAGATAAGCCACGACGGACAAGCTGGTGGATCGTCAACTTTGTGACAGACCACCAAATTGACCATTGTAGGGCTCTAAAATTTTTTTGCACACTGGTTAAGGCTTGACGACCAAACTAGTGGACCATCCCATCACTTTTGAACTACCACTTTGACCTTCAAGACATAAAATGCAATGATTTGACTATTTTTGAGCTTTGAATTAATTTCTTACTTCTTTTTTAGGCATTATGGCTCCCAAACTTCCACAAATCAGAGGCAGAAGGTCTCAAAGGAGAAGAAATAAATCCGCACCTGGCTACAACCCCAGAAAATATGAAATAGAAGATTTTGTTCTCTCCCAATTTGAGGACAAGAGTGAGAGTAGCACTAGCAGCACTAGTTTAAGCCCTGATAAAACAATGGTTGCTAAAGCTCAAACATAGCCTGTAAAGGGTGAAACTGAAGCTGCTAACTTGGGAGAACAAATGGAAGTTCCATATGTGGAAGCTGAACTAGAGGATGCTAATGTTATCAGGCGAAAGGATCCCCAAATTTGAGATATAATTAGGTGGCAGATTGAAGGAGTGCAAAAAGAATTCTATGATGGGTTGACACCCACAGTAAGAGGGATCACAAGGTTATTCTTGGAAGAACATCAGATCATGAAGATGGAGCTTCTTAAATAGACTGAGTTGAAATGTCATTTCAATGAGTATGGACTAGCATAGATGAGCAGTCCACCAGGAGAATATCAACAAAACTGGGTAAGATAATTCTTTGCTAATTATCTTTTTATGGTGAAAAAGGACTGCTCAAAGGGGATACCAATCCCAAACAGACCAGACAGAGAGTCTGTATCGGTTCGAGGGGTCATTGTTGATATCTTAGGCCAAACAATCAATAGAATATTGTTTGGGCCTGGATACGAGGCTCCACCCGCTGTCCCTGATTTTGAGTAAAGAAAGATAAGTGCATCCACTTAGAGACCTTGGGTAGCTTTATTGTTGACTGATGACGATAACCCTTCTTGGTTGATGAAGTCATGAGAGCGCATTCAAAAATCAACCCTTAGCTTCAAGGCTAAGTTTTTGTTGGTTGTTGTTCATTTGAGGTTAATGCCAATAAAAAGGGATGGGAACTTGGATCATCACAGATCTGTGTTGGTAGCTAGCTTGGTTTCAGGGCTGCCAATGGATTTTGGCCAGTTAATTATAGATGATTTATTCATGAGGTCACATAAAATAACGAGTTCAGTGCCTTTCCCATGTTTAATCACTGAGTTATGCAAGTGTAATATCCGTTTTTTTTCTTAACTTAAAAATCATCTCAAAGATGTTAAAACTTTCTTTGAAATAAGAATTCATTATTATACATTGGTATTTCCATAATTTTCACTTCCTATCACATGAGAAATTGAATAAGATTTCCATCGATATATAATTCACCCAAATTCGACACCCGAGCGAAGAGTTAGAGCCTTTTTAGTGAGAAAGTGTTTGACCTGAGCCTTCAGCGCGTCATAAATATAGCTCTAATGGCAATTGTCAAATTCCAGTGTTGCTCTGTGATACTGGAGCGTCGTGCCAAACTTCCAGGTCATAGAAGAGGTTGCAACACTATAGCTCTGCATCACTCCACCATGTAATTTCTCATTTGACAATTTTCATTGACACGGCACGATAACGCCGCGTCACGCCAAGGGCCCAACTCAGGAAATTTTATTGAAAATTTAATGACGTGTCCAGGGTTAAAAGGGTTAACTTTCTACTACTATATAATCCCTTTAACACGTTATTCAGCCATTTTTCACAAAAAATATATTAGTTTCTCTCAAGTTTATCTCAAGAACAAACTAGGGTTTCTATTGAGGATTCAAATTCAAGATGGTTTCACCATCAGTATTTACGAAATCACGAACTAAGGTATGCATAGTGTTCATTCATGGACTCCTTTCATTCATGAAGTCCAAGAATCCTTTTTAACTACAAGTTATGGATTTTCTTCATGTTTTCATGCTTTGTATGTTCTCTTTTATGTGATAAATGAGGAATTGATTTCTATTCCATGATTTGATGATAAATTCCACGTGGGTTGATTACTATAGATAAATATTGATGAAATCTCATGAATAAAACCTTGTATGATGGAACTGGAATTGAAGCATGATGTTTAATTGTTGTATAATGTGCTTTACATGTACTATGCCTAAAATATGTTTGATTAAATGCCTAGATGAAGGAAATTTTCCTAACTAGCATGATATCATGGAAATCCCCATGTATGTACAAGATTATGCCTATTAGTGATTTGATGAAATGTTTCAATAAACGTATTGTGGTGATTATCATGTATTCAAGAATATCCAGTCATGTCAGTTTTCTTCCATCGAGTCCTGAGGGTACTTGTACCCAAAATATTAGCTGTGTGCCTAAAGCCATGTCATGTTTTTCATGATACTCTGAATCAAGCTATGAAATCTTAGACTTTAGATAGTCTTATGACTTACGAAAACTCTCTATGATCTCATGACTCAGTCAGTTGTCAGATATAAGTAGTATTTTGTCAGTCACGGAAATTCAGTAACTCGGTCCATGCTTAGTTGAGTTCAGTAAATCATGTTCAGTGTCCATTCAGATGGGAGTAAGAATTAGCACCGACTGAACCCAAGAATAGGGACTCACCTGTTATACGAGGGTATGATTCCTAGAAGAAATCCTTGCATTCCAAAACTATGTAGCCAGCATAGGTTGAGACATCATAGCCTGCTATATAAAGGTAGATGAGGTGGCTTAACTTGTTATGTGAGGGTTCCCACCATTCTCGCTAGATTTACCTATTATATGAGGGTTACTCATATGTTGTCCTTACCAGTGGCGCAGTATTAACACCCTTCCAATCAGGGCATAGATCAAAACCTAGCCCAGCTATTATAGCATATTTGGGGCATGTCAGTTAGATAATAATTTTCATAGTTTCATGTTATAAAATTAGGACTGTCAGATACAGTCAATCAATCTCAGTAATATAACTCAGATAGTTCTTTGTATTTCAAGACTGTTAGATACAGTTAACTCAGTTACAGTATGGAACTCAGATAGTTCCATCAGATTCAAGACGGTCAGCTACAGTCACCCACGTTATTAGTTACACTCAGATATAGTCACCCATGTTATCAACATTATTCATATATAGTCCTTCATGTTATCAGTCATATCAGTTACTAGAATGTCACGTTATCTATGTATACAAACTTAGAAATCATGAAATCACGTTGTCAGTTACAGTTATGTATTTAGGCATGTATTCTTACATTCATGTTAGATAGTCAGTTTGCATTATTCATGCATGTAAATCCTTGCATATAGACTACCTTACATGTATACTCGGTACATATGTACTGACGCATTCACGCTATGGTGCTTTCTTTTTATGTTACACCATGGTTTAGAGACACGAGTTCCAGATAAGTAGTAGATTCCAGATTCAGCAGTCATAGTAGAATTGAGTCCTTATCCTTTGAGGAAATAATGATTTTCTATTATCTTATTGATTAGCTTATTAGTTGGAGTTAGTTGGGGACATGTCCCATCAACTCCTTATTCAGATTCTTCAGACAGTAGAGGCTTTTAGACTATATACAGACTAGATATAGACTATCATATTTTAGACTTCAATTTTATTTTGAATATTCTATTATCCCACACAAATGTTCTGTTATTCAGTTATGTTCATGATTAAACCTTATGGACTTTCAGTGCATGTTTCCACATTATTATGTTATATTATGCAGTATACAGGTATAGATATCAGTCATGGGTTAACTTGTGGTCCTTCGAGGTCATAAGCATCGTGTAGTATTCCGATTCAGCAAATTGGGTCGTTACAAACTTGGTATCAGAGCCTAAGTTTCAATAGAGTCCTAGGAAGTCTGAAAGCCCTATCTAGTAGAGTCTTGTACATAGGTGTATTGCATGCCACATTTATGTGTAAGATGCTATGAGATGTTTAAGAATAGTTTCCCTTCTTTCATTATTGATGTCGTGCCAGTGAGCATAATCATAAGTTAGTCTCTCAGTCTAATCTGCTTCTTTTCTTTATTTCAGAACATGCCTCCTAAGAGAAGAAATCAGTCAGCCCCTTAGCCCGAAGAACCTTTGGGCGATCATGTTTCTCATGTAGAGTTCAGGACCGCATTTACCACTCTTACTCAATCAGTCGTTGTTAGTAATGAACAACCAATAGTTATTTTGGCCAACTCAGCTACAATGGGGATTCAAGACTTTACCCAAATGAATCCTCCAACCTTCCTCGGGTCTATGGTAGATGAAGACCCTCAGGAATTCTTAGATCAAGTTTAAAAAGTGACAGACGCCATGGGGGTGAATACTGTTGAGAGTTCTGAGCTAGTTGCATAATGGTTGCAGGATGTGGCTCATGGTTGGTTCAAATAGTGGAAGTCTGAAAGATCAGATGATGTAGGTCCTATAGAGTGGTAGGAGTTTGTCACTGCTTTCTTAGACAGATTCTTTCCCTAAGATCTTAGAAAAGCCAAGGTGATAGAGTTTATCAACCTCAGGCAGGGAAATATGATAATGAAAGAGTATTCTTTTAAGTTTACTCAATTAGTCAGGTATGCCCCTCATGTGGTTGTAGACAGTAGATCCAAGATGAATAAGTTTGCTTCAGGGGTAAACGACAGCGTGGTTAATGCATGTAGATCCGCCTTGCTAAACAGTGACATGACCTCAGCTAGACTTATGACCCATGCTCAGCAAAAAGAAGAGCAAAAAATTAAGCAGAGGGAAAAGCAGAATAAGAGAGCGAAGACAGGTAGTTTCAACTTTGCTCAGCCTAAATCAAAAGAATGAAACCATTCTTAGTTTCATCATCAGTTCCAGCTCCCTCTAAGACCCAGGGCAGTGTTCGTAGTACCCACACCTATCTTTTTTGCTAGACATGTGGTAAGCACCATCAGGGTGTGTGTAAAATGGGTAGTGGCATTTTTTTTGGTTATGGAAAGCTAGGCCATAGAGTTAGACACTGTCCTCAGCCAGGTCCTCAGGGTCAACAGAATCGCTCTTTATCTCAGTCCGGTCACCCTAATCAGTAGGGTGCCACTTTTAGTGCTACTAGTGGGCAACGCCCAAATTTTCTCTGTTCTCTTTAGACTCGACAAGAATAGGAAAGTTCTCTTGATGTAGTTAATGGTATGTTATAGATCTTTCATATGCATGATTATGCTTTGCTAGATCCACGAGCTTCCTTGTATTTTGGTACTCCTTATATAGCAGTTCATTTCAAAATCAGTCCCAAAATTCTAGGAAAGCCCTTCTCAGTCTCCACCCCAGTAGGTAAAACCATCATAGCTCGGCAGGTATCAGGAACTGCCTATTTATGATATTTCAGAATGTCACTTCAGCAGACTTAGTTGAATTAGAAATGACTGATTTTGATGTCATTCTTGGCATGGATTGGCTTCATTCCTGTTATGCCACAGTCGACTGCAGAAACATAACAATTCAGTTTTAGTTCTCGAATGAACCTGTCCTAGAGTGGAAGGGTAGCGTATCTTCTTTCAGGGAAACTTATTTCCTACCTTCGGGCAAGGAAAATGATATCTAAGGGTTGTGTTTATTATTTAGTTCATGTTAGAGATTCTAGTTTCGAGTCTCCCAGTCTCGAATCAGTCCTAGTAGTGAATGAATATTCAGATGTCTTTCCCAAAGATATTCTAGGAATTCCTTTTGAAAGGGAAACAGACTTCGATATTGATCTTTTCTAAGACACTTAGCCTATCTCTATTCTATCATACAGAATGGTACCAGCAGAACTCAAGGAACTGAAAGAACAGTTGAAGGATCTCTTAGATAAGGGATTCATTAGACCCAGCATTTCCCCGTGGGGTGCACCAGTCTTATTCGTGTGCAAGAAAGAAGGTTTACTCAGAATGTGTATAGATTACCGTCAACTCAATAAAGTCATGGCCAAGAATAAGTATCCTCTTCCTAGAATTGATGACTTATTTGACTAATTTCAGGGTGCCAGTTATTTCTCTAAGATAGACCTCAGATCCGGCTATCATCAACTCAGAGTTAGAGAATATGACATCCCAAAGACAGCTTTCTATACGCTGTATGGTCACTTCGAATCTCTAGTCATGTTATTTGGTCTTACAACACCCCAGAATCTTTTGTAGACTTGATGAACCATGCGTTCAAGAAGTACTTGGACATGTTTGTCATAGTCTTTATAGATGATATTCTGGTCTATTTCCGCACTGAACGAGATCATGTAGACCATCTCAGAATAGTATTCCAGACTCTCAGAAATCATTAGTTATTCACCAAATTTAGTAAATGCAAATTTTGGCTAAGATCAGTAGCATTCCTTAGCCATATTATTTTCAGTGATGGCATTAGAGTAGATCTTCCAAAGACCAAAGCAATAAGAAACTGGCCTCACCTTGTTTCTCCATCAGATATCAGGAGTTTCTTGGGTTTGGCTGGCTATTACGGACGGTTTATTGAAGGATTTTCTTCTATTGGATCTCCTATGTCTAGATTGACTCAAAAGAAGGTCAATTTCAATCGTCAGATTCATGCGAGAATTGAAGACTCGACTCACCTCAGCTCCAGTTCTAGCTCTTCTAGATGGTTCAGATGATTTTATAGTTTATTTTGATGCATCCAGAGTGGGTTTAGGTTGTGTCCTCATGTAGCATGGTAAGGTCATAGCCTACTTCTCCAGATAGCTTAAACCCCATGAGAGGAATTATCCTACTCATGATCTTAAGTTAAAAGCAGTAGTCTTTGCCTTAAAGATTTGGAGGCATTATTTATATGGTGTTCATGTAGATGTCTTCACAGATCATAAGAGCCTTCAGTATGTCTTTTCTTAAAAAAATCTCAATCTTCATCAGATAAGGTGGTTAGAGCTCTTAAAAAATTATGACATGAGTATCCTCTATCATTCGGGAAAGGCCAACGTAGTGGCCGACGCTCTCAGTAGACTATCCATGGGTAGTATTTCTCATGTTGATGATAGTAAAAAAAAGTTAGTCCAAGAAGTACACCAGCTTGCCAGACTAGGCGTTCACTTATTTGATTCTTTAGAAGGTGGTGTATGTGTTCAGAGTAGTTTAGAATCATCTCTAGTTTCTGAGGTAAAAGAAAAGTAAGATAAGGATCCTAGCCTTGTCAATCTAAAAGAGTCAGTTCAGAATCAGAAAATAAAAGTTTTCTCCCAAGGGGGAGATGGTGTCCTCCGTTGTCAGGGTCATCTATATGTTCCAGGTGTAGATGACATAAGGCAGTGAATTCTTGCAGAAACACATGGTGCGCATTAGTCTATTCATCTAGGGGCCACTAAGATGTATTGCGATTTGTGAGAAATCTATTGGTGGAGTGGGATGAAAAGAGATATTGCAGAGTTTGTGGCTAAGTGCTCTAAATGTTAGCAAGTTAAGATAGAGCATCAGAAGCCTAGTAGTCAGTGCTATACAGGAGTTCAGTATTCCTACTTGGAAGTAGGAAGTTGCAAATATAGAATTCATGACGGGTCTACCTCGAACTCATCATCAACATGATTCAATTTGGTTCATTGTAGATAGAATGACCAAATCAGCTCTTTTCCTTTCAGTTCATACCTCTTATTTAGCCGAGGATTATGCCAAGCTCTACATTAAGGAGCTGGTTAGATTACACGGTGTTCCATTGACTATTATCTCAGACAGAGGTATCTAGTTCACCTCTTAATTTTGGATATCATTCAAAAAGGGTCTTGGTACTAAAGTTCATCTCAGTACAGCATTTCATCCTCAGACAGATGGTCAAGAAGAAAGGTCCATTTAGACGTTAGAAGATATGCTAAGGGCGTGTGCAATTTATTTCAAGGAAAGTTGGGATGACCACTTGCCTTTGATTGAGTTTGCATACAATAACAGCTATCATTCCAGTATTCAGATGACTCCATTCAACGATCTCTGTGGTAGGAGATGTAGATCTCTGATTGGTTGGTTCGAAGTTAGTGAGGCCTCAGTCATAGGTCCTGACTTAGTATTCGATGCCTTAGAGAATGTTCAGTTAATCAGAGAAAGACTCTAGGCTTCTCAGAGCCGACAAAAGTCTTATGTAGATGTTCATAGAAAAGATCTCGAGTTTGAGATTGGTGACTATGTCTACATTAAGATTGCTCCTATGAAGGGAGTGAAGACATTCAGAAAGAAGGGAAAGCTCAGTCCCCGATATATCGGTCCCTTCAAGTTTCTTAGTCAATTCATCAAAGTAGTTTATAAGCTTAAATTGCCTTCAGATCTAGGCTCAGTTCATCCAATTATTCATGTCTCTTTGCTCAAGAAGTGTATAGGTGACCCATCATTCGTAGTCCCTATTAAAAGAATAAATGTACAGAACAGTCTCTCTTATGAAGAGATTCCAGTTGAAATCTTAGATTATGAGACTCGTCGATTGAGGAACAAAGAAGTTCCTCTAGTTAAAGTTCTTTGGTGAAATCAGTCTGTCGAGAGAGCTACTTTGGTGAAATCCTCACCTCTTCCCCACCAACTCAGATCAAGCTCAAGGTAACAGTTCTCCTTAAGCTTACTCAGTTTCATGATTAGTGTACATCACAAACTTAGTAACCAGTCTCATGCTCATGTTCCCATGATAACCTTGGTATCAAGTACCACTGCATATTCAGTCATGCATTCATATATCAGATCAGTTTTATAGTTATGCATAAGACATGCATTCTCATTGTGAGAAAACCTAGTTTTTCAAAAATTTCAGTTATGCATTTATGAACCAGTTACGCATGGATCAGATATGCATGTTCAGTATGTTATGTTAAGCTTGTCAGTCACATCCGTCATGAGATCATGTTCCAGTTATTAATGTTCAGTTCATGTTTAGTTTATTGTTTTCCATCTCAGTCAGTCTCATTCAAGGATGAATGTTCTCAAGGGGGAGATATTGTAATACCCATGCTTTTTCATAGCTTGAAAATCATCTCAAGGATGTTAGAACTTACTTTTAAATAAGAATTCATTCTTATACATGTGGTATTTCCATAATTTTAACTTCCAACCATGCGGTAAATTGAATAATCTTTCCATCGATATATAATTTACCCAAATTCAACACCCGGGCAAAGAGCTAGAGCCTTTTTAGTGAGACAGTGTTTGACCTAAGCCTTCAGCGCGTCTCATAGATAGCTCAAATAGAAATTGTCAAATTCCAGTGTTACTCCACAATACTGGCGCATCGCGCCAAACTTCTAGGTCATAGATGATGTGGAAATGTGATAGCTTTGTATCGCGCCACCATGTAATTTCCCATTTGTCAATTTCCAGTGACACCGCACAATAACGCCGCGTCGCGCCAAGGACCCAACTCGGGAAATTTGACTAAAAAATTAATGACATTTCCAAGGTTAAAATGGTTAACTTCCTACTACTATATAATCCCTTTAACACATTATTCAGCCACTTTTCACCCAAAACATATTAGTTTCTCTCAAGTTTATCTCAAGAACAACTAGGGTTTCTATTGGGGATTCAAATTCAAGAAGGTTTCACCATCAATCTTTACGAAATCATGAACTAACGTATGCATAGTGTTAATTCATTGACTCCTTTCATCCATGAAGTCCAAGAATCCTTTTTAATTACAAATTATGAATTTTCTTCATGTTTTCATACTTTGTATGTTCTTTTTTATGTTGATAAATGAGGAATTGATTTATATTCCATGATTTAATGATAAATTCCATGTGGTTTGATTAGTATAGATAAGGATTTATGAAATCTCATGACTAAAACCTTATATGATGGAATTGGAATTGAAGCATGATGTTTAATTATTGTATAATGTGTTTTACATGTACTATGCCTACAATATGTTTGATTAAATGCCTAGATGAAGGAAATTTGCCTAATTAGCATGATTTCATGAAAATCCCCATGTATGTACAAGCTTATGCCTATTGTACATTTGATGAAATACTTTAATATATTGTGGTGATTACCATGTATTCAAAAATCTGGGGGTACTTGTACCCAAAATATTAGTTGTGTCCCTAGAGCCATGTCATGTTTTTCACGATACTCTCAGTCATGCTATGAACTCTTAGACTTCATATAGTCTTATGACTTAGGAAAAATCTCCATGATCTCATGACTCAGTCAGTTATCAGACATCAGTAGTATTTCATCAGTCATGGAAATTCAATAACTCAGTCCATACTCAGTTTAGTTCAATAAATCATGTTCAATATCCATTCAGATAGGAGTAGGAATTAGCACAGAGTGAACCTAAGGATGAGGACTCACTTGTTATACGAAGGTGTGATTCCTAAAGCAATCCTTGTGTTTCAGAACCATGTAGCCAGCATAGGTTGAGACATCATAGCCTTCTATATGAGGGTAGATGAGGTAGCTTAAACTGTTATGTGAGGGTTCCCACTGTTCTCCCTAGAGTTACTTGGTATATAAGGGTTACACACATGTTGTCCTTACGAGTGGCACAGTATTGACACCCTTCCAATAAGGGCATAGATTAGACCCCAGCTCAGCTATTATAGAACATTTGGGGCATGTCAGTTAGATACTACTTCCCAAAATTTTATGTTACAGAGTCAGGACTGTCAGATATAGTCAATTAGTCTCAGTAATAGAACTCAGATAGTTCTTCAGATTTTAGGACTGTCAGATACAGTCAACTCAGTTACAATACAGAACTCAGATAGTTCTATCAGATTCAGAACTGTTAGCTATAGTCACCCATGTTATCAGTTATACTCAGATATATTCACCCATGTTATCAGCATTATTCAGATGTAGTCCTTCATGTTATCAGTCATATCAGTTACTAGCATGTGATGTTATCAGTATACAGACTCAAAAATCATGAAATCATATTTTCAGTTACAGTTACGTATTTATGCATATATTCTCACATTCATGTTAGACAGTCAGTTAGCATTATTCATTCATGTAAACCCTTGCATATAGCCTACCTCACATATATACTCGGTAGATATATACTAACGCATTTGCACTATGGTGCTTTCTTTTTATGTTAAACCATACGTATAGAGAGACGAGTTCCAGATCAGCAGTAGATTCCAGATTCAGCAGTTAGAGTAGAAGTGAGTCCTCATCCTTCAAGGACATAATGATTTTCTAGTATCTCATTGATTAGCTTATTAGTTGGAGTTAGTTAGGGACATGTCTCATCAACTTCTTATTCAGATTCTTTAGATAGTAGAGGCCTTTAGACTAGATGTAGACTATTATGTTTTAGACTTCAGTTTTGTTTTGGGTATTCTATTACTCCACATAAATGTTACGTAATTCAGTTATGTTCATGATCAAATCTTATGGCCTTTTAGTGAATGTTTCTATATTATTATGTTATCTTATGTAGTACATAGGTACAGATATTAGTCATGGGTTAGCTTGTGGTCCTTCGCGGTCATGAGCACCGTGTAACATTTCAGTTCAGCAAATTGGGTCACTACGGCAAGTAAGCCGGTGTACCACTGATTTGTAGAGTTGACAGTGAAATATAGGCTACACATAGAGAGGACATTGAGAATTCGAAAGATAAATCAAAGTTAGAGATGTATCTCACCAAGCCTCTAGCTTATCATCCTCAGTCTGCACCAGCTCCTAATGCTACAGAAATACTTGAAGGTATCTCTTTACCCATCACCACTATGTACCACCTAATTATGTACCCCAAGGTACATTTGCACGGTCAGGTTTTGCACAGTCTATGGGTGGAGCAGATTTTGCTGAGTATAGGTTCAATCCAGAAAACTTTGCTAAAGTGGAAAAGACTCAAAAGAGATTTTAGAGACAGCTAAAAAAGTGGGTTGGAGACTTTAAGCCATTTATTGATGAAATTGTAGCTGAAGTAGTTAGGCCACTTCAAACTATCCAAGTTAGGATGGATAACATAGAATCCCGCATTAACAAAAGGCTAGATTTATTATCTCTCCCTAATCTTGCCAAGCTCATAGCAGAATTCGAGCAAGCAAAGGCTGACATAGCAGAGTTAAAGGGAAAGAAGTCATGGTAGTCTGTGTTTGATCTAGTTTTAGTGGTAAGCAATGATGATAAGGGCATTACGGATCTGATGGGAAGACCCATGAAGGACAAATAAAAGTAGCAAATGGATGAAAAAGCTACAAGAAAAGAAGAAAAAAGGAGGAATAGAGAAGCAATATTACCGGAGGAACAAGAACAACATGCTATTAAGAAGGCTAAAAATAAGTTATTAAAAGATGAAGAAAAAAGGAAAAAGAGATCAAAAGAAGAAGTAGCATGAGTATCTACAAGAGTCGCCCTATCAAGGGGGCAAAGTGCAAGTTTAGTCTGAGAGATAATCCCTCTGACTGTGGAGGGTAAGGTTGTGAGTTCCCTTACTACCATAGGGGCCAACATTGCACCAGTTGAGGATGCAGACATCTCACCACACTTGACAGATGCCTCAGTCTGAATAAGAGGCAAAACAAGTATACTCAATCCTTTGTACCTTACTTTGAATTCTTTAAGGACAATGCATATGATTTTGTGTGGGGGTGGGTGTAATTGTCTCATGGTTGGGTTGTGTTGCTGATATTCTGAACCCTATCATGCATTATCTAGTAGAAGCGGCATGTCTAGGGTGTTCTAGTTCTGCATGTCAGATTTCATAAGCTTGTGATATAAATATCTGTGTTTCATGTTATTTACAAAATGCTCAGTTTCAGTACCTTTGTAGATATGAATAATGAATGATGTTGTCATAAGACTATGAACATGTGTGTATAATTATTTGCTTTATTCATGAAAGCATGTGTACATAACCTTTAGTAAATCTGCATTTGGTACTAATTTGTAAGAGGTGCATGAATCATGTGATGAAGATTCCAAGGGTAGCAGAAGAAGTTTAACTCAGTTGCCTGTGGGTGTGAGAATTTATCTTTTGTTCTTGCATAGTCTAATGCCTAGAACTTGCCTGAGTCATTGATACTATCTTCTAGCTGATTCACTAAGATAGGATGGCAGGCCCCATTGTACCTTCAGTCCGTTGAGCCTAAGTAATTAACCCTACCAAAATTATTTCTCCCTCACTTGAACCCGTTAAGAGCTTTTAGTAGTTTTCTTCTTGACTAGTAATGTTAATTAACTCTCCGTAAGACTTTAGCATTCAAGGTCAACTCTTGCCCTGACCAAATACTGGGTATTGTGCACCTTAATTTAGGCAAAACACCTAAATTGAGGGTGGCTATTGTCAAAATAAAAGTTCCCCGTGTAAAGTTGATTTAGAACTTAGTTAGAAGTATTTGGCAACGATCTGTCAAAGTTATTATGCACCTTAGTTGGGTACATCAGCATAAGTTGAGGGTGGTTGATCTCTTTCTAAAAATAAGTAGAAATGAATAATGAAGAGTGAAAATAAGCTACTTAAAATAGAAGATTGGAGTTTCAAGGATGCTAAAGCAAGGAGAATTAAGTCTTAACGAGTCACTTTACCCAAAAGTGTATCCTCAACTAGCCTGAAACCTCATTGCAAGCGTAGAAAAGACCTATTTGATCTTAGCAAATCAACTGTGATGGTGAGTCGTATGGCAAGGGCAAGTCTATGGGTATTTGGACTATGCTTGTAACTTCATTATGAGTGTAAGAGCTTATATTATGTCCACATGATATAATGAGTGGTGGACTTCTTTGTTTTGAGGGAAACTGGAGTTTTACTTCGGTTTGCTTTTCTCTGTGGGACATAACGTCCATGTGTGTGTGCTGAATTATAATCAACACTGGGTGTAGATCCTGATGTGTTAAATTCATGTGAGTGAAATAATGAGTGAATTATTGTGACAAAATGATTCATTAGTTGGTTGCTTGTCATGATATTGTTCATGTTCATAATTAGGTGTTGAGTTTCTTGAGGCCAAGCAATGATATTAAGTTGAGGGTGTTGATGTTTCATTTTTTGACAAAACATTTTTGCATCTTTTATTAGAAAAATTGGATGTTTTCAAGCAACCAAGGTTGCATTTGATGTGAGTTTTTTGTGTTTCAAGGCAAGGAGTTAGCTGAAGGAAAAGACTGTGGAAAGTGATAGAAAACTGCTTCTGACAGTTGAAATGGTGGACCGTCCACTTTCAAAGGACCACCAACCTTACCGTCAAGTCTTACGCATAACCCAAGGTTTCAAAACTCTCAGCGATGGACCAAATGGTGGACCGTCAGATCTGTGACGGACTACCAGATTGGCCATCAATCTTATCGAGAACATTGCCTCCTGAAAGATTCAACGACAAACCAAATAGTGGACTGACATTCTTATCCAAAATAGTGCCTCCTGAAAGACACAGTGATGGACCAAATGGTGGACCGTAGGTCTCTTGATGGACCAGTAGATTGGCCTTCAGCCTTATCTAGAATGTGACTATCTAGGATCAGCAGTGACGGACCAAATAGTGGACCATCAACCCCTCGACGGACCACCAATTTGGCCGTTAGTTTGGACGCGGTTTTCTGAATTCAAATTTTAAATTCTTTTTTACCCGGGAATGTATAAATACCAGTTTTAGGTTTTATTATTGGGATCTATCTTTCATTTTTCATTTGTTATCATAGTCTCCATATCTAGAAGCTCTTTGTAACATAGTATTTTGGGGAATTAAGCAAATCTTGGGGATCTAATCATTCCATCTCTATTGAAGATTCATGAACAAATTCTTGTAACCTTTGTAAGTAAATCTTGAATTAATTTATGAATAACATAATGATTTATCCTCTTTCTATTAGTGAGATGTGTGGCTAATCTCCCATAACTAGGGTTATAGGAGCCTTGATATGAAAAGCTGAATTGGGTTGTGAATCTAGTACCCATGATTAATTGATATTGCATAAACCCTTCTTCACTTTAATGACTTTTCTTGGTTGCAAACTTGAAAAGTGAGCCAAAGAACATCACTTTTTCAAATGGAAAAGTGTTTATTGGGAAAAGAAAGGGTTTACACAAATCTAAAGGCTTTAACCATTGGATAGAGGGTAGATACCTTAACCTGATCAACACATGTGAGACTATAGTTGAATAAATAATATGTTCCTTATGTTTGAAAGAATTAAGGGATAAAATTACTCATTTAGGTTGAGAAACTAATGGGTAAACCTTAGAATTCTATTACTCTTGCAATTAGAATTGTTCATAGGGAATTCAAAAGAGTTCACAGCCCTAGCTATTTAACTATCTTGGTAACCATAACCCTAGTTTGACTACTCTTACTGAATTACTATTTTTTTATACAATCAACAAGTGGATTATTTTCTGTGACAAGAATTTTTATTCAACTGATAAATCAAAAACACCCTTTTTCTTCAGAAATGTTTGACCAATAGTCTAATAACAACCACAATACTTAGTAAAGACAGTGTTCCCTGTGAGATTCGACACCTAACCCAGTTGGGTTATATATTTGACAACGACCACTTACACTTTCATAAGAAGTTTGTAATTTGGGCATATCAGAATTCTGTGTGGAAGACATGCTCATCCAGGGGATCTGCCTGAACGACCGAAGGTGCTGGCTAATTTTCAATTCTTTTTTCGTTAGTCCTTTTTGGAGGCATATTCTATAAATGAAAATAAATATTGGATTGAACAGAGATTTTAACTTGAGCTCATGCTCACTCACACGATATGGATACTAAAGAAAGGGAATTTGTTCCTAAAATACCTCATAGCCTCTTGTCAATAAGTGTGGCACGTTATAAACCCATGCACAAGACTCTACTAGACGTGGCTTTCATACTCCTTAGGAATATGTTGAACCTTATGCTCTGATACCAAGTTTATAATGCCGGAATCTGCACCCATGATGTAACACGGTGCTTATAATATTGAAAGACTACTAGCTAACCCGTGACTGGTACCTTCTATATATACTGCATAATAATACTGATGTAAATGCAGAAATTGGATTGAAACTGCCATAAGGTTCACAACATAAATTAAATAATGATAAAAGAATACCGATTACTAAATATTTGTCTACAATAATCAAGTTTAAAAGCCTCTAACTGTTTGAACATAGAGTTGTTGGGACAAGTCCCTAACTAACTCCGACTACTAAACATGTTGAACTACTGAAATACTGGAATGATAACTCTATCCTCGAACTATGAGGATTCACTACTAAATCTGTTGCAGATAGTCTGGGCTGCTAAGTACGGTTATGAGCCCATGCATCTGAACCTATGATATAAGACATCACAGAGCAAAATAAAGAGTATGTGTCAATACTTTAAATGTACTGGTATACTAAGTCAGGTAGACTAATATGCAAGTGTTCATATGTATGAATAATGATTGACTGAGTAATATATACGCAATTAAATAAGAGTACATGTATATCTTAAACTACTATAAATACTAATTATACAATACTATGCACATAACTACGTATACTATAAGTGAGATCATACTAATATCGGATACTGAGTTTCGATAATTGAATGAATGATATTTGAGTTTATTGATAATTTTATTACTTTTAACTGGATGACTATTTCTGATAGTTCTAATTCTATAGAACTAAACTGAGTTCTAAACTGAGCTGGGTGATTGTGTCTGACAGTCCTAATTCTGCAGAACTAAACTGAGTTCTATAATGAGTCTAAAACTAAAATTGTAACAATGGGAGTGTTTATCTAACCAACATACCCCAATTATAAACTGAGTTGGGGTCAAACCTATGACCCCAGTTGGAAGGGTCTTAGCACTTTTCCAAGGGATACTAACAATGATTGTGAGATAACCCTATCTAGCAGGAAGATATTTTGTCAACCCTTACTGGCAGAAAACTCATATGAGATATATCAACCCTTATATGGTAGGAAGATATCTCAACCTATGCTAGCTACATAGTTCTGTAACACATGTATTGCTACTAAGTGTCAAACCCTTCACTGACAGGAATGTCCCAATCCCTGGTTCGCTCGATGCTAAATCCTCCTCCCAACTGAATAGACACTGAACTGATTTATAGACTATACTAGGTTTGACTGAACTTGTATTGATCGTGATGTTTAACTGAACTGGACTGAGTTCACTGAATTCTGTTAACTGACTGAATACAGTAAGTTCTATGACTGACTGAGTACTAATGTATGCAACATCACTGAGACTATTCTGTAGCTACTGTAAATCTGGGTAAACAGCAAGATTGTCGGACATTAGGTGCCCCTAGGACTCGATAGCATAAATAGTAAAACATAGCACAATCTTGCAAGCATGATAACTAGATACTTTGTCATAATTCATTCATTGAGATACTTTATCAAACACTTGTACGTCATGAACTTGTGCACATACTATTATGTCATGATTTCACCATTCAACTCACATGAACATTCCATCATACACTTAGAGAGTATAATTAGCAAAATAATGAACAACATGTAGGCATCAAGATTACAATTCCAACTTACAAATTCAAGGGGTTTTTAACATAAAACCACAACACACTACAGACATATTATTTAGATCACATGAAACTTTTTATTAATCATGGATTAGAAAATCAAATAATATCAAAATCATAAATACATTTCCACTTTAATTATGTAATTCATGAAATCCATCAACTTGTAGATTTAAAAGAGGTTCTTGAACTCCATGGGTGGAAGGAAACCCTTGGATAAACACCTAACATACCTTGGTAATGAAATTCGTGAAGATTGATAGTGTGTTCTTGAAGCTCGAATTTGAAATTGGATACCCTAGGGTTTGTTTTTCAGAAAATTTGAGAGAGAATGAGTGATTTAGACTTTAGAAAGGCTTAATCTCATGTTTTTAGGGCTGATATAAGGTGGGAAACTAACACAAATACCCCTCTGAATGCAAACTTTTTAATTACTAAGAATGTGCCCAGCAATGCGTATACCGATGCATTACATCGATGGTACCGACGCAGTGACCAATGCATCGCATCAAGTTCATATTGATTCACTGGAATTTGAACTGAAAGTTATGGAAAATATCCATCGACGCAATGGGCGACGCGACGTGTCGAGGTCGCGTCGACCCACTATTTTGGTCACCCAAATATGATTTAAACAAGGTCTGAAAAATCTAAAACTCACCCAAAGTGACCTATTGACACACCTGATCATGATTCAGTCTAAGGATCGACATTTTAAGGTCATAAAGGTCATAAAATAAGATCAACAACTAATGAAGGCTAATTAATTCTAAGTATAAACACCTAGCTGAAATTTCTAAGTCTGGGACCTCTTTTCATGCTTTAAAAGACTGAGTTCAGCTTAGGATTTTGAGGGATCTTACATCAGAATGATCGCTTTCATAGAAAATAACAGAACATTAAGAAAGCAACTTTGTAGGCACCAAGGGTTAAAATGATGTACAGTAATGAAGGAAACTTATGCCAAAAACTTCTGAAGTTGAGAAAAGGAATCAAGCCAAGGCGGTAATTTCTGAATTTTAACTTGCATCCTATATTTTTGTGTTATGGTTTTGATAAGGTCAAAGCAATGGAAACAAAAAGGTATGAAGATGGGTATAAATCCCAAGCCTTTTTGTTTTTTCTGGGATTGATGTAACCAGAAACACAAACTAAAGGCATATTATGCAAGTGTAACTTATAAAATTTCCACCTTGGATTGATTTCTTATTTCATCTTCAGAAGTACTTGGTGCAAGTTTCATTCTTTACTGTACATCATTTCTACCCTCGGTGCCCACAAAGTTGCTTCCTTGGTGTTTTGTTAGTTTCTCTGAAGGTGAACATTCCGACCATGCTAATAAGTTGTAATTACCTAGCAAAGCGGCCAGCTGCAATATTTTTCTTTTGAGAAAGATGGGTGATGAATTTTTATTTTTTTGATATAGTTTCTTATTTGTATGTCATTTAGATTTTTCATGGTTTAAGTCAATTTCATCATCTAGATTCGCTACACGTTCCTTGGTACCCTGTGTTTCTTCTTAAATGAGGTCTGAGATGATATAATCTTTGTCAACTCCCTTTTCCCTCATAGGTATTATCCTATGATACCTTCTGTCGTATAATTTCCACCCCGAGCAACTCAACCATATAAATTTAGTCTTGGCCAATAACTATATTGATTTTCATACTTTGTGACAGCAGTATAACGCTTCGGAGGCATTTCAAAAGTCCATTGAACCCTTAAAATCAGTCCAATCACTATTGAATCTTCTTACAATGACACTAAAATTTTATCCCTTCATCAAACCTTACACATAAACATTTGCCAAATCATTATTAAACTATAATAGAATATCGACATCACCTACAAAGTCCCTCAGCGTTATCAATTTGAACCTGTCAAACTTAACTTTAAAATTGCAAATATCTTCTTTGAATGATCAATGTCGAATTGATAAAAAATAGCATTCACAAAATCAGGGTACTCTATGTGTGTTTTCATGATAACATGACCAGTAATACATACCTCCCACACATGAAGTGGTTCCATCTGCAAGCATTTTATTCCTCTGAGCTCATCTTTACTCTAGCCTTTTGTGTTGGTTAGTCAAAAGATGATAAACTTTCACTTCCTTATATGTTCAAACAAGAGAAAAAAACTGATGTCAAATAAGAGAAAAACAAAAAGAAAATTACAAATGATGTCTGCTTAATTTTTAAAAAAGGGTAACACAAAATTAAATAAATACAATACATTACAACAGCGTTCCAACAGATGACCCATCTATTGTTACGGATTCCCTATCTATTAAATAGATGAGCCATTTATTGCAATAAGTGATGCATTTGTGGCAATAGATGGTTGACACTTTGTAACATATGGGTCATCTATTGGAATAAATCAAACCAACCTTGTTAGTGGTTTGATTGGTTCCAATAGTTACTTCTTCTGTAGCAATATATGGGTCATCTATTGGAAGAGCTTTTGGATTTATTCCAATAGCTGATTCATCAGTAGCAACAGTTGGAGAATCTATTGCAACACCACCAACACTAACATCAACAACAGCATCAACAGTAAAGAAATAACACCATGTGTTCCAACACTATTAACAACATCAACCACAACATTAACAAGAAACAAACAAAAGACCTACAAAAAATAATACAGCCAACAAGACTTTTTAAGTTCTCCCAACAGATGAATTTTTTCACATATTTTAATAAAAACAACGGTTCATTTATTGAAGGCTTAAAAGACACCTTTCCTTTAATTTTCTTAATAAATAGGAAATGGGAAGTGGGTATATAAATAAAAACAACAGATGTAAATAACTAATTTAAATAACATGCAAAGAAGAAGACGAGAAGAAAAGAGCAATAATGACCTTACCTTCAATGTCAAAATCAAAGGGATCAAACACCAATTTCAGTTAAGAAAATATATAGATCGGTTGAAATTCGAAAGGATCCTCATGCGAAAGTGGAGGTAAAAGAGAGAAAAGAGATAAAAAAAAAAAGAGACGATTATGATTACCCTAAAGAGGAGAGAAAAAGAAAGAAGAGAGATGAATTAATTTATGGATGAAGGAGAGATAATTCTAGATATGGGTTTAAATATTCATTGATAAATTTGTGGGTCACGAGAAGGGAGTGACATTTAAAAGACAAGGTAAGACAGCTCAATGAGGCGATTTGTGAGTTATCCAAGAAATATTTTTTATTACCTTAGTATTTTATATATTTTTATTTGAGAAAGAAAATAATTTAAAATAAAAAAAATCTCTAAACAGATAAGTCATCTATTTCAAAAGATGTCAATATTTGTTTGATAATTTTCAACAGCTCATTCTTTTGTCACAACGGATGGAAACGTCTATTTGATAATTTACAATAGATAAGTCATTTGTTGAAATAGGTTGAACATCTAGTTTAACAAAATTTCAATTGACTTCGTAGGCCCAACTACAATTTCAATTGATTTAGCTAGAATTACGGATGAGTTCATAGGGTCAACTACAATTTTGATTGAGTCGTTGCAATTGCATGATATTGATATCGTGTTCCTCCTGAAATGAGTGATCAATCGGTCAATATTAGTTGAAATGATACATATTAACTTATTATTTGAAATACCAAAATTTATTTAGCTAGAATTATGGATGATTTTACAGTTTCAACTACAATTTCAATTGAATCGTTGCAATTGCATGATGTTGGCATTGCATTCCTCCTGATATGAGTCATCAATCAATTAATATTAGTTGAAATGATTCATATTAACTTATTATTTTATATAACTAATTTGATTTATTTAGAATTATTTATGATTTCATAGGATCAACTACAATAGCAATTTAGTCGTTGTAATTGCATGATGTTTGCATTGTGTTCCTGATATTGTAGTTGCATGATGTTTGCATTGTGTTCCTCCTGACTCGAGTCATCAATTATTTTAAATATATAAATTGATTTATCTAGAAATATGTATGATTTCATAGGGTTAACTATAATTTCAGTTAAGTTGTTCCAATTATATGATGTTGGAATTGCGTTACTCGTGACCTGAGCCGTCAATCGATCAATCTGAGTTGAAATAATTCATATTAACTTATTATTTGAAATACATAAATTTATTTCTCTAGAATTATGGATGATTTCATAGGGTCAACAACAATTCTCAATTGAGTCATTGCAATTGTATGATGTTGGTATTGCATTCCTCATGACCAGAGTCATCAATCGATCAATTTTATTTGAAATGATACATATTAACTTGTTATTTGATTTATCTAAATTTATTTAGCTAGAATTATGGATGAGTTCATAGGTTCAACCATATAACACCCAAAAATTGGGTCCCGAGATGTCATACAATGCTCAAGACTGCGAGTAGCCTTAAGCTAATCCTGTAAGCCTTCTACTTAATCTAAAACTCATAATAGAGAAATAAATACATATAATAAAAGCTAAAATACGAAATTCTTACCAAGTTAAACTAAAATTATTTGAATATATTATGTGAAAATATTAAACTCAAGAGTCTGATCAAGCAATACTGGAAATCTGAATCATATTTAGCAGTCTGAAAAGACTCTACTACTAATAACTAGAAAGTCACTGGGATAAACCCCCAGCTGACTCAAATTGTCTGTGAATACTGATTCATCTATACTATTAAGCTGAAAAAAACTGAAAGGCTAAGTCTCCAAACTATGAGGACTCACCAACTGTTGGGATGTAGATGGAGATGCTTGTAATCACTCATGTTGCAGAAATTGAGCACCTTAACCACATTATGAGACAATATAGAACATAGACGTATATGTGAATCAGTACTTCTGGATTGTACTCAGTATATGGGGGTGAATACAAAAGTAAATCAATATCTCAATATTATTATAAATTTATAAAAGAATGCAAGCTAAATATAAATGACTCATATAAGTTAGAATATCTAAAACTAAAAATCAAAATCATGAATAGAAAAACATGTTGCATAAATCTAGTGAGTCATAACATTTTGTTTCTAAAAGCTGTACTGGTATTTTATCTTTAAATCATGCCGCCTAAGTGTCGAAAGGCCTCACTTTTATATCTGAAATCTAAAATCTGAAACCTCATAACTGATGTCACATGTAAAGCAATATCTGAATAAATTTGTGAGCCTTTACACTTCATTTTCTAAAGCTTTTTTGTGATTCTTTACTCTTTTCTGTAAGTTGTAGGGAAATACTTTTAAAAACTATTATGAAAGTCTGTACTGTTAGGGGGTTCTTCTAACCGACATACACTATGTGAGCTATCATAGTTTCTAACATCTAGTTTCCTTATGGGAAAGATTCACATTGGGGAGAGGTGTCATACTTTTTTCAAGGAGTACAACCTAATATAAGTGATCACATTTGTAATTGTTATCCCTATATAAATGGGAATAGTCTAATAATCTGTACCAACGTTGGCTCATAGTTTTGGTGCATGAAAACATACCCAACTCGGTGCTAAATACTACTCCCTTTAATCTGTATGCTCATTCTGTAGGAAATCCACTTTTAAAAACTAATATAAGGGTTTACAATGAAAACCTATTGTAAATTTGTTTGCTGTAAATTGTAGCTAAATTTGTAAAGTGGATTCTAAATCTAAGCTGAGATCAAAAGATCAAATCTTTGTTCAAAATCTGAATATAACAAATAATGGGATGCTTAAAAGCATAATCTTTTTGAAATAACAACATTCAAACTAGGGCTAATAACCCATGCAACTATTTAATGTCAAATCATCATAAAACTCATGCTAAGTAATGAAAATATTGATAATGTAAGTTTAAATCTTGAAATTTTTGCAATAAGCATTAAAATACAAAAGTGGACATACAATTCATTATCTAATTCATTTGAAATCTCATAATCTTGCAAATAGCAATATTGGGCATAACCCTAAATCAAAACTCATATAAATTCATAGAAAAATTACTTCCAAAGCTAATTTTAGGCATAAGGATGAAAGGATTATCCTTGTAGACAAATCCCACATACCTTGATTGATGATTAAATGAAGAAACTTGAATGTTGAATCTCTATGTGTGCTCTTGAAGATAGATTCTTAAAGTTCTTGAATTGGAAATTCTTAATTTTGAGCTATCTTGGAAAACGAATGATGAAATTTGAATTTCTTGGGGATGAAGGTTTGATGTTCTAGGGTTTCTTTGGGTGAAAGTTGATGAAAGGTATGCATAAAGTGCTTAGGATGGGTTAAATTCTGTGTTTTACATGAATTGGGGGTTGGAGAAATGACTAGATTGCTTGTTGTAAAATTTAACTCGAAACTGAAAAATCTCAAATTGGCACACCACCACGACACGGGGTTTAATGGTGGGTCACTGGATAAGGGACTATTGCCATTTTGGGCTTTAGCGCAACACGGTGTAATCGCGTTACGCCACTGGAAAAAGGACAAGTGTTATTTTTGACTTTGGAGCGATGCATCATGATCGCATTGTGCCACTTGAAAAGAACGAGTGCCATTTTGCACTCCTCCGCTATGTAGTGTCAGTCCATTTGAGAATTTTTGCGCGATACAAGCTAATCGCATTGAGCTACTAGAATGGGACGAATGGGAACTGTAATTTCTATACTATGTAGGCTAATCGTGGTGCTTCACTGGAATTGGGCAATTACGATTTTGTCCTTCACTGTGACGTGGTGCCTGTCGAAATTTCCTACTATTTTCACTAAAATCGCCATAACTTCTCAGTCGAGTATCGGATTAAGGAAACATTTGTATCCTTGGAAAGCTGGTCCAATTATATACACATTGGTGGGTCTAGAGCCTAAAAATTCTACATGTATCAAGAGTTATTAATTTTCAAAGCTAACCTTGACATTCTAGATGCTAAACTGAGCTAGGAAAGGTATGGGGTAGTACATTTTCTCCCCCTTGGGACATTCATCCTCGAATGAGACTAGTTAAGCTGAAGATTATGAGGAACTGGGGCTATATATACTTGCATGCAAAACTAAAACAAATTGCATGACTGAATCTAAAACATACTAAGCGACTGAACTATTCTGTGAGTGCTTGAATTGATATGAAGATAAGTATATAACTAAATTTGAGACTGGAAAAGAACTGAATTAAAGAAGACTATTACCTTCGGTTGAATCTGAGTTCTTGGAGAAAAGGTAAGAATACTTGGTACGCATGTCTACTTCTGCTTCCTAAGTAGCACCCTCAAGGGACTGATTTTTCCACAGAACTTTGACCAAGGGAACTTCTTTGTTCCTTAGTCTACGGATCTAATGATCAAGAATCTCTACTAGGACTTCTTCGTATGGAAGGCTATCCTAAATATTTGTGCTTTCTAGAGTGATTACAACAGTTGAATCATCCATGAACTTCTTCAATAAGGACACATGAAACACTTGATGAACTATTGATAAGTCCGCAGGTAGCTCAAGCTCATATGCTACCTTCCCAACACAACTCAAAATCTTGTAGGGGCCTACATATAGAGGACCAAGCTTAGCCTTTTTGACAAATCTCTTCACCCCCTTCATGGGCAAAACCTTCAAATACACAAGATTTTCTACTTCAAACTCAAGATCTCTCCTTCTTACATCTGTATAAGATTTCTGTCGACTCTGAGTTGTTTTCAATCTCTCTCAAATCAACTGAACCTTCTCCATGGCTTCAAACACCATATCTAGCCCAATCAATGCAGCCTCACCAACTTTGAACCAACTTACTAGTGATCTACACCTTTGTCCATAAAGAACTTCAAACGAGGCTATCTGAGAACTAGAATGGTAATTGTTATTGTAGGTAAGCTCTATCAATTGCAAGTGGTAATCCCAACTTTCTTTGAAATCAAGGACACGTGCCCTCAACATATCCTCAAAATTCTGAATGGTCCTCTCTTCCTGACAATCTATCAGTGGATTAAAAGCTGAACTGAGATAAACTTGGGTACCAAGACCCTTTTGAAGGTCCTTCCAAAACTGAGAAGTAAACAAAGTACCCCTATCTGAGTTGATGGACTAGGGAACTCTATGCAATCTAACTAACTCTCTGATGTACAACTTAGCATAATCTTTAGTTGTGTAGGATGTGTGAACTAGCAAGAAATAAGATGGTTTGGTCAATCTATCTACAGTAACCCATATCGAATCATGTTGTCGATGTGAATGGGGTAATCCAGTCACAAAGTTCATATTTTCCTATTCCCACTTCTAAGTGGGAATACTAAACTCCTAAAAAGTGCCACCAGGTCTTTGGTGTTCGACCTTAACCTATTGACAAGTTGCATACTTGGCTATAAATTCTATGATATCTCTCTTCATACTACTCCATCAATAGACTTTTCACAGATCGAGGTACATCTTGGTGGCTCCTGGATGAATGAAACAACGCGCATCATGCGGTTCTTCCATAATCTGCTACCTCAAATCATCAACATATGGCACATACAATCTACTCTAGTATCTTAACACACCATCTCCCCCTTGGGAGAAAACCTTTACCTTTTGGTATTTAATTGACCCCTTCAGTTTGACCATACTAGGATCCCTATCCTACTTCTATTTCACATCAGACACTACAGAAGATTTTGAACTACTCTAAAACCAAACATTCACTTCACTTAAGTCAACCAACCTCACACCCAATCTAGTTAACCTATGAACTTTTCAAGGTAATTCTCTATTATCATTCTCCATATGAGCAATACTGCCCATAGACAATATACTAAGGGTATTTTCCACTACATTGGCCTTGCCCAGATGATACACCACACTCATATCATAATCCTTCAATAATTCTAACTACCTTTTATGATAAAGATTTAATTCCTGCTAAGTAAATACATACTGCAAACTTTGGTAGTCCTTAAACACATCCTCATGAACACGATAAAGATAGTGCCTCCAAATTTTCAATGCAAACACAACAGCCACTAACTCAATGTCATGGGTAGCATAGTTCTTTTAGTGAGGCTTAAGCTGTCTAGAGGCATAGGCTATAAACTTACCCTTATGCATCAAAAACACAACCCAAACCAATTCTAGAGGCATCACAATAGACAACAAACCCATCTTTATCATCAGGTAGTGCTAAAACTAGGGTTGAAGTAAGCCGACTCTTCAACTCCTAAAACTCTTCCCATAGGAATCTGACCACTAAAAATTAACTTTCTTCTGAGTCAATCTAGACATAGGGACACTGTAACGCCATAAAAATCTCATCCTAGAATGATACACAGTGCTTAAGGCTACAAGTATCCCCAAGCTAACCCTTTGAGCCTGCTACTACTTCTAACACTTACTTTAGGATAGATAAGTCAAGTAACAGCACTATATCTTATCAAATCTAAGTTGGAATAACTGAAATAATCATCTAAGAAATCAACACTAAAAATTTGGAATTCAACTACTAATTTAGTCCGGCAAGCCTCTACTTACTACTGAACTAGAGAGTCATTGGGACAAACCCCCAACTGACTCGACTGAACTAAAAGCCATAAAAATTGATATCAAAATTGAAAATCTGAGAAATAGGTCCTTGAACCATGAGGACTCACCTACTATAGAGTGTAGACAATGATACTCGGGAATCACTATCGTGGCTGAGACTGAGCACCTGAACCTACATTATGAGACAATGTAGCACATAGACATATATGTTGATCAGTACTTTGAGGATGTACTTAGTATATGGGGCTATATACATTAAGTAAACAATATCATTACTTGTTATGAAACCATGCATGGAAATATGAATGACTCACATATCTTGAATAAGTATAACTCACATATCTTGAATAAGTCCAAAATATAAATCTCATAAGTCATGTACAATGAAACATGTAATATAAATCTCGTGAGTGATTATACTTAGTTCTAAAATCTGTATTCTCCTCTTATTCTCAAAGCTTGTAAACCAAAAAGAAATCTTAAAATAATAACTTTTAAACTTATACTTTTATCTTAAGGAGAATAAAGAACATCTTTTGAAACTTTAGGAATTCAAAGACTCATGACTATGAAACTATGGGACTCTTTGGGTACTTGGGAGTTTCTTCTAACCGACATAAACCATGTGAGCTGACATAGAGTCCAACATCTTGACCATGTTGGGGAGAGCTGTACTACCCTTGCCATTGGAATAGAACCTTAACTTTAGTGATCACTATCTTAACCCACTTGGGGTAAATTATCATCCTAAGGTGGCTCGTTGTTTTTGAGCATGAAACCTTGGAACAATACCAACTCGGTGCTAAATACTACTCCCATACTTAGGCTCAGAAATTTAGGAAATCCACCTTAAAATAGTATACTAATGTATAATGAAAGCCACTTATGCTTTTCTTTTCTTCAAATCATAAACAATATGGATTCCTATCTTAGGTTGGGGTCAAAAGCGATCTTTCTTTAAGAATAAAAGTACTTGCTTATTAAATCATGCTAAAAACATAGCCTTCAAGAAATATCACAACTCACACTTGACTTAAAGCATCAACATGTACTCAAATGATCTAAATTTCATAATAAGATTTAATTCTTGACTTCAACTTTGGAAACACTTAAAAATATCAATTTTCAATGGGGAATACAATTCACAACATAGATCCTCAATCCAAGGCATAATTAATTGAGATAACAAGAAATTTTAAGACTTGAACAATTTCTAAAATGATAAACTCAAAATAGAGTAAATTGGATATAAACTCACCGGTAAAAATATGAAATTCTTTCATAAAATCAAAGCATTAGGCACGAGAACAGAAGAAGTGTTCTTGTTCAAACCCCACATACCTTAAATTAGAAGCTTTGAATGAACTCTTGCTTTTGAGACTCTATTTGTACTCTTGTTGCGTGATTCTTGAAGCTCTTGGTTTGGGGATTCCAATTATTAAAGAAATTTTGAAAACTAACGGTTAAATTTTATGTTCTCTTGAGTTTTGGGTTGAAACCCTTGGATGAATTCTTAAGAAATTTGAGAGATGAGGTTATGTTTTGGTGTTTTGGGGCTTTAATTTCCTGTTATGACTGAAAAGGGGTAGGGCAAAATGACTTAATTGCCCCCTTGGACATGGATTTTAAAAGATGAAAAACTGGGCATCGACGCTTTAGGCAATGCAGCATGTCATTGGCAATGATGTGATACTCAATGCATCGCACCATGATTGTGTTGAGCCTCAGTACTTTGACTGGCAGTTCCTACACAAAAATTTGACCAACGCGATGGGCGACGCGGCGCACCAAGATCACATTGGTCCACTATTGTAGGACACCAAACAAGGTCTAAATTCGGTCCGAAAAATATGAAACTTATCCAGGAATACCCATTGACCTCTCGGATCATGAATTAGCTAAAATGTCAACTATCGAAGGTTGGGAAGGTCAGAAATGAAATATTCAAAGTTTGAAGGTCTTGAAAATGACTAAGTCTCAATACTTAGCCAAACTTCTAAGTATAAGGCTTCCTTTATCATGCTCTAAAGGCTTAGACAACGAGAAAACTTGCGGGGTCTTATAGACGCAATAGAAAAAAAACCTTCAACAAAGCATCTATAATATCCAGCGTAACCCAAGAAACTTTGGATGTCTGATAGAGAGATAGGTCTAGGTCAGTTTCTTACAACTTTTGACTTTTAGGGATCAACTATAATGCCATCACTGGAAACAATATGACAAAGGAAAGCTATTGATCTTAGCCAAAATTCATATTTCCTAAATTTGGCAAACAACTAGTGATCTCTAAGAGTTTGTAACACAATTCTAAGGTGGTATACATGATCATCATCACCATGAGAATAGACAAGAATATCATCTATAAAGACTATGACAAACATATCTAAAATACTGTTTAAACACTCTATTCATCAAGTTCATGAAGGCTGTTGGGGCATTTGTTAGTCCGAAGGACATGACTAGAAACTCAAAATGACCATAACGGGTTCTAAAAGCTATCTTTAGAATATCATATTCCCTTACTCTAAGATGATAATAGCCTGATCTAAGGTCTATCTTTGAGAAATAACTTGCACCTTGGAGCTGGTCGAATAAGTCATCAATCCTAGGAAGCGGATATTTGTTTTTGACTGTGACTTTATTCAGCTGATAATAGTCAATGCATATTCACAAAGAACCATCTATCTTTTGCATGAATAGGGCGGGAGCTTCCCATAGAGAGACACTGGGCCTTATGAAACTTTTATCTAATAAATCTTTAAGCTATTATTTTAACTCTTTAAGATCGACTGGATCTATAAGATATGGAGGAATAGAGATAGGCTGAGTATCTGGGAGAAGATTAATACCAAATTCTACTTCCCTATCGGGACATACCCCTGAAAAATCTTTGAGAAAGATATCAGGAAAATCATTGACTACACTGACTAACTAACTGTTAGATTCTCACACATAGTGTCTTTGAATCAAATTAGATGATAGATGTACCCCTTTGACATCAACTTTCTAGCTTTAAGATAGGATATGAAATGACTCTTGGGAGACACTAAATTAACTTTCGACCCAAGGACTGGCTCATTTGAAAACTGAAACCTTACCACTCGGGTGTGACAATGTATGGATGCATAACAAGAATAGAGCCAATCTATATCAAGAATAAGGTTAAGCTCGACTATATCTAAGTCTATCAAATTTGCTAACAACACACCAATAGTAGGATAAAAGACATGAAGCATACTAGTAAAAATATCCAGTGAATCCTCCTACTCTTGATGGGATGGTAAAGCATAAAACTAATTCTAGCGCTGACCACCACCGGTACTGGATGGTGCACCATGAAGAGGGACTGGGAGACCTAGAGGGGCTGGTGAGCTAGTAGCCTAAGTCTAGGGACGAACATCCTTGTTTCCCTTCTTAGCATGTGGACACTCTTTGATTCCATGTCCCTACTTACAACAACCATAACAATCTTTTTGTCCCAACAAACACTCACCAGGATAATTCTTACCACAGTTAGCACAAGGAGGATAATTGGGTTTTCTACCTATATTATTTTGAGATTTGGACATATAAATCTTACCCCACTACTCTTACCTAGCTATGGAGGTAGGAGAATTAGATAAAGATGGAAGTGGCATAGATGAATGATTTTGGAACAGCAAACAATTTCCCCTACCATACTTTGTCTGGCCATACTCAAACTGCTCGATTCTAGACTTTTTATTTCCCCTCTCTCTTTCCTTCACCTTTTCTAACTCAATCTATTAGGCATGAATCATCAACCTAGTAAGATATATGTCTCCAACAAGCATGGCAGTCCTACACTTCTGGACTACCAAACTACATACTTCAGTAATAAACTTGCTCATACTCGCCCTAGGGTCAGCCACCGTATCATGGGCATACTTAGACAACTGTTGAACTTAAGGTAGTATTGTTTCACTATCATTGAGCCTTACCTCTGGTTCACAAACTCTTCTACCTTAGCTTCTCTCATTTTATACAAAAAGAATTTATCGAGAAATGAATCCTAAAACACCTGCCAACTCATAGGAGATGCATTCTCACCTCTACCATTCTTTCATATGGTCCCAATCATATGCTACATCCTTCAATCTATAGGATGCTAACTATACACTCTCCTTCTTATAAATATGCATAATCTGGGTGATCTTCTTCACCTCATCTAAATAAAGTTATCGGTCCTCATCGACTTTTGACCGGAAGAACTCAGGCAGATTCATTCTCATAAAATCTCGAATTCTGGCTGCTGTGAAATCCCCATTTTGCTGAAGTAAGACTGTCCCTTGATGGTTTCCCTGAACATTAGCAGTCACACTTTGGGATAATGCCTAAAAGGTAGCCCAAAATTTAGCATGGGATACATTCTCATTCAGAGGATCAGCAGGCTGGGGTGGCTGGTTATCATTTCTACAGGCATTAGCTCAACGAGGAGGCATATTCAACTATCATGTAAGAGCATGAGTAAAAATAAGATAGAGATATTGTAAGCGTGATAGATCATGAAAGAAAGAGATGATTTCAATAAAATATCTGGTAGCCTCTTGCTCATAAATATGGCGGACTTCACACCCATGATCAAGACTATATGTAACATGGCTTGTCTGACTCCCTAGGACTCTTATAACCTTAGGCTCTGATACCATGTTTGTAATGCTCCAAAAATTGGTCCCGAGACATCACACGATGGTTAAGACTACGAGTAGCTTTAATCTAACCTTATAAGACTTTTACTAAATTTGAAACTCTTAATAGAGAAATATGACATAAAATCAAAGAAAAAATATAGAATTTTGTCTGGGATAAAGTAAAATTAACTAAATATAATGTCTAAAAATACCAAACTCAAGAGTTTGATCAATCAATACTAGAAATCTGAATCATATCTAGTAGTCTGAAAAGCCTCTACTACTAATAACTAGAGAGTCACAGGGACAAACCCCTAGCTGACTCAAATTGTCTATGAATACTGAATTATCTATACGATTAAGTTGAAAAAAATTGAATGGATAAGTCCCCGGACTATCAGGACTTACCAACTATCGGGATGTAGATGAAGATGCTCGAAATCACTCACGTTGCTGAAACTGAGCACCTAAACCTACATTATGAGACAATGTAGCACATAGATGTATATGTGGATCAATACTTCTGGATTGTATTGAGTATATGGGGGTTAATTCACAAGTAAATCAATATCTCAATATTATTATAAATTTATAAAAGAATGCATGCTAAATATAGATGACTCACATAAGCTGGAATATCTGAAAACTAAAAATCATAATCACGACTAGCAAAACCAGTTGCATAAATCTAGTGAGTCATAACATTTAATTTCTGAAAGATGTACTGGTATTCTATCTATAAATCATACTGTCTAAGTGTAGGAAGGCCTCACTTTTATATCTGAAATCTAAAATTGGAAACCTCATAGCTGATGTCACATGTAAAGCAATATTTGAATAAATCTGTGAGCCTTTACACTTAGTTTTTTAATAGATTTTCTATTATTCTTTACACTTTTCTGTAAGCTGTAGGGAAATACTTTTAAAAAATATTATGCAAGTCTTTACTATTAGGGAGGTTCTTCTAACCGACATAGACTATGTGAGCAATCATAGTGTCCAACGTCTAGTTTCCTTATGGAAAAACATCACGTTGGAGAGAGGTGTCATACTTTTGCCAAGGAGTATAACCTAATCTAAGAGATCACATCTGTAACTGTCATCCATATAGAAATGAGAATAATTTATACCTAGATTGGATCATAATCTGGGGTATGTAAACATACCTAACTCGGTTCTAAATACTACTCCCTTTAATCTGTATGCTCATTCTGTCGAAAATCCACTTTTGAAAACTAATATAAGGGTTTACAATGAAAACCTCTTATAATTATATTTAATGTAAACTGTAGCTAAATCTGTAAAGCGGATTCCATATCTAAGTTGAGATTAAAAGATCAAATCTTTGTTCAAAATCTGAATCTAACAAGTCATGGGATGCTTAAAAGCATAATCTTCTTGAAATAACAACATTCAAACTACGGCTAATAACCCATGTATCTATTTTATGTCTAATCATCATAAAACTCATGTTAAGTAATGAAAATATTAATAATGTAAGTCTAAATCTAGAAATTTCTACAATACGCATGAAAATACGAAAGTAGACATGCAATTCAACATTTAATTCACTTTAAATCTCATAATATTGCAAATAGAAATATTGGGCATAACCCTAATTCAAAATCTTATATATTCATAGAATATTTACTTCAAAAACTAATTTTGGACACAGTGATGAAAGGATTATCCTTGTTGAAAAACTCCACATTGAATGTTGAATCCCTATATGTTCTGTTGAAGATAGATTCTTGAAGTTCTTGAATTGGAAATCCTTAATTTTGATCTATCTTAGAAAAAGAATGGTATAATTTGGATTTCTTGGGGATGAAGGTTTGATGTTCTAGGGTTTCTTTGAGAGAAAGTTGATGAAAAGTATGCATAAAATGCCTAGGATAGGTTAAATTCTGTGTTTTAAATGAATTGGGGCTTGGAGAAATGACTAATTTCCCTTTGTAAAATTTAATTCGGAACATGAAAATCATGTATTGGCACACCACAGCGACGTAGGGCTATTGCAGTGGCTCACTTGATAAGGGACCATTGTTACTTTGGGCTTTGGTGCGATGTGGTGTAATGGCGTTCACCACCAGAAAAAGGATGAGTGTCATTATGGCCTTTGGCGCAACGTAGCGTGATCGCGTTGGGCCACTGGAAAAGGACGAGTGTCATTTTTCACTCCTCTGCAATGCGGTGTCGGTCTATTTAGGAATTTTAGCGTGATACAAGCTAATTGTGTTGAACTTCTAGAATGGGACGAATAGGAACTGGAATTTCTCCATGACCCGAGCTAATAACGGTGCTTCACTAGAATCAAACAATTGTGATTTTGTCCTTCACTGCGACGCAGTGCCTGTCAAAATGCCCTATTATTTTCACTAAAATTGGCCTAACTTCTCAACCGAGCATCAGATTAAGGCGAAATTGGTATCGTTGGAAAGCTGGTTCAATTATCTATACTTTTGTGGGTCTTGATCTTTAAAATGAATGAAAATTCTATATGTATCAAGTGTTATTCATTTTCAAAGGTAACCTTTAATATTCTAGGAGCTAAACTGAGCTAGGAAAGGTATGGGGTATTTAAACTACAATTTTAATTGAGTTGTTGCAATTATGTGATGTTGGTATTGCTTTTCTCCTGACCCGAGTCATCAATCGATCAATCTTAGTTGAAATGATTCATATTAACTTATTATTTGAAATACCTAAATTGATTTAGCTAGAATAGATAATTTCATAGAGTCAACTATAATTTCAATTGAGTCATTACAATTGCATGATGTTGGTATTACATTTCTTCTGACCTAAGTCATCAATCGATCAATTTTAGTTGAGACGATTCTAACTTATTATTTGAAATACCTAAACTAATTTAGCTAGAATTATAGATGAGTTCATTGCGTCAACTACAATTTCAATTGAGTCATTATAATTGCATGATGTTGGTATTGTATTCAGCCTGGCCTGAATCATCAATCAATCAATCTGAGTTGAAATAATTCATATTAACTTATTATTTGGAATACATAAATTTATTTAGCTAGATTTATGGATGAGTTCATAAGTTCAACTACAATTTCTATTGAGTCATTGCAATTACATGATATTGGTATTGCTTTCCCTCAGACCTGAGTAGTCAATTGATCAATCTTAGTTGCAATGATTAATATTAACTTATTATTTGAAATACCTAAATTGATTTTGCTAGAATTATGGATAGGTTCATAGGTTCAACTACAATTTCAATTGAGTCATTGCAATTGCATGATGTTCGTATTATGTTCGACCTGACATGAGTCATCAATCGATCAATCTAAGTTGAAACAATTCACATTAATTTATTATTTACAATACCTAAATTAATTTATCTTGAATTATGGATGAGTTCATAGGTTCAACTATAATTTCAATTGAGTCGCTCCAATCGCATGATGTTGGTATTGCGTTCCTCCTAACCTGAGTCATTAATCGATCAATCTGGGTTGAAACAACTCATATTAACATATTGTTGAGCTAATATTAAATACATTAGTGTTCCAATTGATATTAGTTCAATTTATTATGATGAAATGATTAGAATTTATCTCTTTTAAAAAAAAATAATTATGATCAACTCGGACAAAATTAACATTTTTAGAACCTGTCATTCTTTTTAAAAATACAAATCATCCATTTACGGGAAAAATATTTTATCATTTCAAACCTCTAGTTCTCACTCTTTTCTTTCTCTCTCAATAATATAAATAACAACTACTCAACATATTGCTCAACCCTTCTCAACAAATCTATTTTCTTCCTATTTTAGACCTCATAGTTGTTAATTTTGACTTCATTCTTACTTTTATCCATCATTTTCTTTGTCTTTACAGGTAACAGAGTTCGATAAGAATTTTGCATTTTTTATTTTTTCTAAATATTAGGGATTTTTAGTTAATGATGAAAAAAAAGACTTTTAGTTGTATTATCTTTGAGAATAGGGTAACCATTTTAAGTTTGATGCTAAAAATATAGGAAAAACATGGGAAACCTTAGTTTTTATCGCTATGTTCCATTGACTATCATGATATTATTGGATAGTGTTTGTGGTGTTGTTGGTGGGTGTTGGTGTTGGTGGTGTTTGTGGTGTTGTTGGTGGTCTTGGTGGTAATGTTGGTCATCTTGATGGTGGTGGTGGTGGTGTTGGTATTGGTGGTATTGGTGGTGATGGTGGTGATCGCAGTGTTGGTGGTCTTGGTCATAGTTGCGGTGGTCTTGGTATTGGTATTAGTGGTATTAGTGGTGGTGTTCTTAGTGGTGGTGTTGGTGGTCTTGGTAGTTGTATTGGTGACGTTGGTGGTGGTAGTATTATTGGTAGACTCGGTGGCATTGGTGGTGGTCTTGGTAGTTTCGATGGCACTGGTGGTTGTGTTGGTGGTTTTAGTGGTGGTATTGGTGGCATTGGTGGTGGTGTTGGTGCTCTCAGTGGCATTATTGGTTATCTTGGTGGTCTTACTAGTGGTGTTGGTGGTCTTAGTGGTGGTGTTGGTGGTCTTAGTGGTGGTATTATTAGCGTTGGTGGTAGTAGTGGTGGTCTCAGTGGAATTGGTGCTGGTATTGGTGGTCCATTTATTGCAACAGGTGGAACATTTGTTGGGAGATATTAAATAGGTCTTCAAACAGATGATTTATCTATTCCAACTAATTGGTTATTTGTTGGAATATTTTTTGTATTGTGGAGTATAAAAATTTATTGAAATTTGTCTTACCTTTTTTTAAAAATCATGAAAACATCAATGGTAATGTATATATTTTTTTCCTGTTGTTTGAATTTAAAAGATGTCTCCCAAAAGAAAAGAAACTAAGCGGGGATTAACTTCTAACCACCTAACAAATAAGGTTAGGGTATAGATGGATTCGGAGGAACTTCCTGAACAATCTCAATCAGGGAAAAGTGAAGCTGAGGAAAGTTATGAAAAATGATATTAAGGTGGTGGAGAAGGGTATGTAGAGGCTTGTCAGGAAAATAAAAGTGTGGAGGAACAAGAAGAAGATAAACAAGAAGAGGAGGATGTAGAAAATAGGAAAGATGATGATGATTAACATGATGATAATGCATCACTAATGGGGTATGCATATAGATCGAAATCCCAGCATGATCCTGTCAAAACTATTAGTATTGACAGGTTTTAAGTTGCGATTTTGATATATGACCCTGCATAACTAACTGGTGATTTTGTACATAAATCTTAATTGGGGAAACCTTTTGATAACTTTAGGAATACTACAAAGAAGGACAAAGTAGATAAATTGTTAAAGAAGAGTTGTTTTGGACACTTTCTTAATCTTCGTGGGGACAATAATGTCTGTTTCTAAATGAGCATAGTATATGTTCTTCTCAAGCACAGGATCAAGTACGTGGGGGATGTATAGATTAAAAGGGGTTAAAAGATGGATGAAATTTGGATCAACTATAGCGGCATGGCAGTTTGTTTTGGCATGAAAGAGTTTGCCATAGTGATAGGCTTGAGATGTGATCGTTCAAAGAACCTCTTATCAAGGAAACACCCCTCCCCCCAAAAAGTCCAAGGTAAGTAGGACAGCCAAACCACCACCATCAAATAAAGGGAAGACATAGTCAAAGCGACTACCCACCAAAATCAACAAACACAAGGAAAAAGTAGATGGGCTATTGGACATTGCTGGACATTGCTACAAAACCATGATATTTTAGAAGATCTCAAGGATAAAATAAGTACAAGGAGCAATTGTGCTTAGTTTGGTTTGCCATTCCGTTATATTGGAAAGAGACGTCTACAAAGTCATAGAAGATGATTTGTTGGGGCTTGCTAAGGATCTTCAAAATTTCAACAATTGTCCCTTGGGATATGACAACTACAAGTTGACTATCAAATATTTATTGACAAAGCTATCACCAAAGATGATCACATTGTAACAATTTTCCTGGGTTTTCATGGTAAATTTAATCACTATTTGTATACTATTGTACAAGTTTATATTGAATATTTATTATGATTTTTTTGATTGCTTCCCGTTTACATATTTTAGGCTTGGGTATTTAAAGTCATTCCTCCCCTCCAAAAGCAACTCAAGGATTACCCGGATGAGGTTTCTCATCCAAGGATCCTTAGATGGTTGGATGCAAAGAGCAACACGAGAATGAAGGAGGTTTATCTCTTTAACCCTCTGGATGATGCAGTGTAACACCCCGAGTCTGTACCCTGGATGCTACACACTGCTCATAATCATGAGGGACCACAAGCTAACCCATGACTAGTACCTGTTGTATTAACTAAATAATAACATTGTAAATATGCAGAAATTAGGCGAATATCTAGCCATAAGGTTCAATACTATAAATAAATATTGAATATGGTATATCAATACTAACACTGAACATCTTTCTAAAAATACTCTAGTCTGAAAAGCCTCTACTGTCTGAACATGGAGTTGATGGGACAAGTCCCCAACTAACTCCAAACTACTAAAATAAACTAAAAAGCTAAAATAATAATCATATCCTTGAACTATGAGGACTCACCACTAACTCTGAATGCTGGATATCTGAACTGTTAAGTATGATCGGGGGTCCATGCGTCTGAACCTATGATATAAGACATCATAGCACAAAAGAAAGGTATGTGTCAGTACTTGGAATGTACTGTTATGCTAAGTGAGGTAGGCTGAGATGCATAGGTTCATATGTATAAACAATACTGACTGAATAATGTGAGTATAACTAAATGAGAGTACATGCACGAATACGTAAACTATAACTGAGGTCATGATAACACTGGATACTGAGTTTTGAATTACTAATTTACTCATATCTGAGTTTACTGATACTGTATTACTGATAGCTGAATGACTGTATCTGGCAGTCCTTATTCTGTGGGAATGTGCTAAGTTTTATACTGAATTGAGTGACTATGATTGATAGTCCTAATTTCTGTAAAACTAAATTGAGTTCTATTCTGAAGACTAAAACTAAGACTGTGGGAGATAATCATCTAACCGATATGCCCCTTTCTAAATAGATAGGATCCAACCTAGAACCCCAATTGGAAGGGTGTCAGTACTGTCCATGGGTAAATACAACCTGGGAGTTAACCCTCTCTGACAGGAATCTCTTTTGTCAACCTTCACTGGTAGGAAAACTTGAATGAGATGTGTCAACCCTAGTATGGTAGGAAAATATCTCAACCTACACAGGGATTTCTACTAATGGTCAAACCCTCTATTAATAGGAATACCCCTGTCACTGGATTCACTTGGTGTTGAATCCTACTCTTAACTAAATAGACACTTGACTGATTTCTAGACTATACTAGGCAAGACTGAGCTGTTACTAATTTTACTATTTAACTGAACTAAACTGAGTTTACTAGATTCTATTAACTTACGGAGTACTAATGAGTTCTATAAACTGACAGAGTTCTGAACTGAATACTGAACTTAGACTGGACTGATACTTAGTGTACTGAGTTTTTCCTAAGTTCTATAATTGACTGAGACTACTGATTATGACATGACTTAGATTATTCTGTAACTGACATTTTCTATAGGTAAACAGCTAAATTATCAGGCATTAAATACCCCCAGGACTCAATAGCATAAAAAGTAAATCATAGCATAAACTTGAAAAGCATAACCATGTGCACTTGATGGGGAACTAATCCATAATTTATCAAAAACGTGGGGAACTAATCCATACACATGACACTAAACAACATGTAGGCATCATAATTCAAATCCCTATTTATAATTTCATGGGGTTTAACATGGATTCACAAGATTCTATACACATATCAAATAACTCAACATGAATAGTCGTAAAAACATAGATTAGAAACCCAATTAATTATTATAATCATGAATATAGTTAAACCCAACATGAAACTCATGAAATCAACACACTTGAAGTTTTAAAAATTGTTTCTTAAACTCCAAAGGTGGAAGGGACCCTTGTATAAACACTTTACATACCTTGGTTGCTAAATTCTTGAAGAATGATGGTTAAATCTTGAGCCTTGAGTTTGAAATTTAATTTCCTAGGGTTTTTTTTCGTGAGAAATTTTTGAATAGAGAATGAATTTTCCCTATAAAGGGGATTAATTTAATGTTTTGGGCTGATAGACATGGGTAAAAGACCAAAATACCCTTGAGGATTGTGATTTTAATTACTAAAAATTGAATTAGCGATGCATAGACCGACGCGCAGCATTGTTGGCATCGACGCGATGGCCAACACATCGCATCGAGTTTGCATCGGTTCACTGGAATTTGCATTGGGGAGATGGACGAAAATATTCATCTATGCAATAGGTGACACGATGCATCGAGATTGCATCGATCCACTGGTTTGGACTTCCAAACATGCCTCAAAGAAAGTCCAAAAAATCCAAAACTTGTCCGCGGATACCTACTAACATTCCTGGTCATGATTCAACATAAAGATGGATACTTTAAGGTTATAGAGTTTCGTCAATGTAATGCCTCGAGTCTGTAACCTGGACCCTACATAGTGCTCATAATCCCAAAGGACCACAAACCAACCCATGACTGGTACCTGCTATAATAACTGAATTATAATATGATAAATATGTAAAAAAAATAGGTGTAAAACTTGCGATAAGGTTCAATACTGTAAATAATACTGAATATGGTATCACAATATCAAAACTGAACATCAATACAGAAAACTAAACAACTATCTAAAAATACTCTAGTCTGAAAAGCCTCTAAACTGTCTAAACTGTGGAGTTGATGGGAAAAGTCCCCAACTAACTTCGACTGCTAAAAAGGAATTGAAATGCTAAATAAATAATCACATCGTCGAACTATGAGGACTCACCACTAATATGTATGCTGATAATCTGAACTTCCAAGGGTGCTCGAGAGCCCGTGCGTCTGAACCTATAATATAAGACATCATAAGACAAAAGAAAAGCATGCGTCAGTACTTTGAATATATTGGTATGATCATTGAGGTAGGATGAAATGCATGGGTTCATGTACATGAACAATACTACCTAAATATCATGAGTATCATTAAGTAAGAGTGCATGCATATGTATGTAAACAGTACTGAGATCGTAATAACACTGTATACTGAATCTGAGTACTGATTAACTGATATATGAGTATACTGCTACTAAATTACTGGTAACTAAATAAATCTATCTGACAGTCTTGATTTAGGGGAACTATACTGAGTCCTATACTGAGCTGAGTGACTGTGTCTGACAGTTCTGAATCTACAAAATTGAATTGAGTTCCATACTGAAATTGAATATAAAATTGAGACTGTGGGAAGTAATCATCTAACCGACATGTCCATTCTCTAACTGATTTGGGGTCCAACCTGTAACCCCAGTTTGAAGGGTGTCAATACCTTGCCACGGGTAAGGACAAGTACTAAGTCACCCTCATCTGGCTAGTGCTTTGAATAAGAATGTTGGTACCCTCAACTGGCAGGTAGATCAACTCATCAACCCTCAACTGGTAGGTTGATGTATCAACCTACGCTGGTTACGTAGTTCTGGAATGCAAGGACTACTTCTAAGGATTACACCCTCTACTGGCAGGTAAGTCCCCATCTTTGGGTTCACTCGATGCTGAATCCTACTCCCAAATGAATAGACACTGTACTGAATTCTAAATTATACTAGGCTAGACTGAACTATTACTGATCGTACTGTATAACTGAATTGAATTGATTTTACTGTACTGAAGTGGACTGATTATGAGTTCACTGAGTTTTTCTAATTTCTGTAACTGACTGAGTTCTACTAATCGTGACATGACTAATACTACTCTGTGACTGACCATGGCTCTAGACAAGTAGCTAAATTTTCAAGTATTAAATACCCCTAGGACTCGATAGCATAAACTTAAAAGATAGGGCATAATCTTGAGACATTTTAACTAACTACTTAGTCATCATTCACTCATTTGGTCATTCTACCAAACACTTGCTTGACATGAACAACTAACTACTTGGTCATCATTCACTCATTTGGGCATTCAAGCAAACACTTGCATGACATGAACTTGCATACATGCTAACATGATATAATTTAACTATTCAACTTACATGGACAATTCATCAAACACTTGTGGGGCATAATATATGAACATAATACTAAAACAACATGTAGACATCGTGATTCAATTTCAATTTCACAATTCCAAGAGTTTCAATATGAATTCATATGCTAAAGCAGACATATCAATTAACTCTATATGAATCTTGAAATAAATCATGAAATAGAAACCTAATTAAATAATAATCATGAATATACTTTAATTCAAATCATGGAAATCATGAAATCACTCTACATAAGCTTTAGAAGAGCTTCTTGAACTCCTAGGGTGGAAGGAACCCTTTGATTAACACTTCGCATACCTTATTTGATGAATGGTAGAAAATTAACGGTGGAATCGTGAGCCTTGAATTTTAATTTAATTCACCTAGCATTTTTGTTCTTGAATAATTTCTGAAAGAATGACTATAACTTGCTAAATGAGAGCTAAATTTTGTGTTGTGGGGGCTGAAGGGCGTGGGAAAAAAACTTAATAAACCCTAAGGACACATCATTTTAATGATTGTAAACTAAATCATCGACACGCAGGCTGACACACCGCGTCATTAGCATCGATGCGATAGCTAATACACCGCGTTGAGTCCGCATCGGCTCACTAAAATTAGATGCTGGGAGCTGGGGAAAACATTTATCAACTTGATAGTCGAGGTGAAACATCAAGATAGTGTTGATTCACTGGTTTAGAATTCTAAAGGTGCTTCAAACGAAGTCCAAAAAATTTGAAACTTGTTCGGGAACACCTATTGACATTCCTGATCATAAATTAACTCAAGTATCAACATTTAATGGACGTGAAGGTCGCAATAAGATTTCCAACTTTTGAAGGCTAAAATAACACTAAGTCTGAATACTTAGCTAGAATTTTCTAAGTCTGGGACCCCTTAACAAGCTTAAAGGACTGTATTAAGCTAAGAATTTTATGAGGTCTTACATTATCTCCCTATTGGGAACATTCATTCTTGAATGAGACTGACTAAGCTGAGAATACTGGTAGACTAAACTTACTGAAAATGAACATCTAAAACATGATTATTTGACTGTCATTATTGACATACTAAATTTTATGTTGAACCTGCATATCTAATGCATGAGTACATGACTGAGTTGATCCATGAATGCATGACTGGGATTACTAATAAGCTGAGTTTGTTATACTGAACATGCATATCTGATGCATGAACACACATGACAAAACTAACATCTCAACATATGACTGAATATGCAATGGTAACTAATACCAATCTTGTAATGGAAAATCTGAGTAGAAAACTGAATAAGCTTAGGGAAAACTATTACCTTGAGCTGAATTTGAGTTTGTAGAGAAGAGGTAAGGATACTTGGTCTACATATCTGCTTCTGATTCCCAAGTATCTCCCTCAACTGACTGATTCCACCAAAGAACTTTAACTAGAGGGATTTCTTTGTTGCTCAGTCTATGAATCTGATAGTCAAGGATTTCAACTAGAATCTCTTCGTAAGAGAGGTTGTTCTAAACATCTATGCCCTCTATGGGGACTACAGCTGATGGGTCACCTATGCATTTTTTTAGCAAGGAGACATTAAACACTGGATGGACTGAAGATAGATCTGAAGGCAACTTAAGCTCATAAGCTACCTTTCCTAAATGGCTGATAGTTCGGTAAGGACAAATATATCGGGGACTAAGTCTCCCCTTCTTGCCAAAAAACTACACTCCTTTCATAGGAGAGATTTTCAAGTACACATAGTCACCAATCTTAAACACAAGATCCTTTTTACACACATCTACGTACGATTTTTATCGGCTTTGAGCTGTCTTAAGCCTTTTCCTGATCAACTGAACTTTCTCTAAGGTATCAAATACTAAGTCAAGCCCTACCACTGTGGCCTTACCCATTTTAAACCAACCAATGGGAGATTTACACCTCCTCCTATAAAGCACCTCAAACTGAGCCATCTAAATACTGGAATTATAAAAATTGTTGTATGCAAGCTCAATCAATTGTAAGTGTTCATACCAACTACCTTTAAAGTCTATCGTACATGCTCGCAACATATCCTCTAAAGTATGAATGGTCCTTTCTGCTTGACCATCTATCTGAGGATAAAAGGATATACTGAGGCAAATTTGAGTACCAAGACCCCTTTGGAACGCTTTCTAGAAATGAGAGATGAAATAGGAACCTTTATCTGAGATGATGGACAATGGAACACTGTGAAATCTAACCAATTCCCTAATATAGAGTTTGGCATAATCCTCAACTGAGTAAGACGTATGGACTGGTAGGAAATAAGCTGATTTGGTCATCCTATCTACAATGTCCCAAACTAAATCATGCTGACCATAAGTATGAGGCAAACCCATCAGAAAGTCTATGTTCACTTCTTCCCATTTCCAGGTAGGAATGCTGAACTCTTACATGGACCCACTAGGCTTCTGATACTCAATCTTAACCTGCTGATATGTTGAGAACTTATCCACAAACTTTGCAATATTTTTATTCATCCCACTACACATATATATATCTCAAATCACTGTACATCTTATTAGCCCTTGGATGAATAAAGTAGCGTGCATTATGTGTTTTTGCAAGAATTTGCTGCCTTAAGTCATCTACACCTGGAACACATAGTCGACCCTGACAACGCAAAACACTATCTCCTCCTTGGGAGAAAATGCCTACCTTTTGATCTCTGACTGATTCTTTCAACTTGACTAGACTGGGATCCTTATCCTGTTTTTCCTTCACTTCGGAAACTAGGGATGATTCTGAACTACTCTGCACCCATATACTACCTTCTGCTGAATTAACTAAGCGGACACCTATTCTTTCTACTGTCCTTGACATAAGAAATACTACCCATAGAAATTCTACTAAGAGCATCAGCCACTACATTGTCCTTGCTCGGATGATCCAGGACACTCATGTCATAGTCTTTCAACAACTCCAACCCCTTCTATAACGGAGATTTACGTCTTTCTGAGAGAATACTACAGGCTCTTATGGTCTGTAATCACATCAACGCAAACTCTATACAACTAGTGCCTCCAAATCTTTAAGGCAAGCACTACTGTTGCTAGCTCAAGATCATGAGTAGGAAAATTCTTCTCATAGGGTTTAAACTGTCTAGAGGCATAGGCTATGAACTTACCTCTTTCCATCAAAACACACCCCTAACCAACTCTTGAAGCATCACAACACATAACAAAGTCGTCTGAACTATCTACTAAGGTTAACACTGGAGGTGTAGTGGGTCGAGTGTTCAACTCTTGAAAACTCTTCTCATAAGAATCTGACCACTGGAACTTGACTTTCTTTTGAGTCAATGTAGATATAGGGGATACAATAGATGAAAATCCCTCAATGAACCATCGGTAATAGCCGGCCAAACCCAAGAAACTCATAATATCTGATGGAGAGATAGATATAGTCTAGTTTCTCACTACTTTAGTCTTTTTAGGATCAACTCTAATGCCATCACCATAAATGATATGGCCGAGGAAAGCTACTGACCTCAGCCAAAATTTTCTCTTACTAAATTTAGAGAATAACAGATGATTTCTAAGAGTCTGTAGTACTATTCTGAGATGGTTTGCATGATCATGTTCACTGTGGGAGTCGACGAGAATGTCATCTATGAAGACTATGATGAACATGTCCAAGTAGTGCTTAAACACATGGCTCATCAAATTCATGGAGGATGTTGGGACATTGGTAAGACCAAAGGACATGACTAAGAATTCAAAGTGACCATACCGAGTTCTAAAAGCTATTTTTGGGATGTCACACTCCCTGAATCTAAGCTGATGATAGCCTGATCTGAGGTCTATCTTAGAGAAGAAAATGGTACCCTGAAGTGGGTCAAATAAGCTATCGATTTTGGGAAGCGGATACTTTCTCTTGACCGTGACTTGATTTAACTGACGATAGTCAATACACATTCTGAGGGAACCATTTTTCTTACACACGAATAAAAGTGGTGTACCTCACAGGGACACACTGGTTTGATGAATCCCTTATCTAGGAGATCCTTTAACTGCTCTTTTAATACTTTGAGTTCTTCCGGATCCATTCTATATGGCGGAATAGATATGGGCTAAGTATCTAGAAGAAAATCAATTCTGAAATTAATTTTTCTTTCCGGAGGAACTCTGGAAAGATATTTGGGAAACACATCTAGGAATTCACATGCTCCTAACACTGACTCAAGAGTACGCATTTCTGAACTAGAGTCCTGGACTCAAACAAGATGGTAGACATATCCCTTAAATATTATTTATCTAGCCGAAGATAAGAAATAAGCTGACCCCTAAGTGTTGAAGTACTACCCCTCCACTCTAGGACGGACTCATTTTGAAACTGAATTTGGACAAATCTATTTCTGTAGTCGACTAAGGTATAGTAGGAATAAAGCTAATCCATGTTGAGAATGACATCAAAATCAATCATCTCTAATTCAACTAAGTCTACTGAAGTGACTTTCTAGAATATCATAACTGGGTAGTTCCTGTATAACTGCCTGGCTATGATGGATTTACCTACTGGGTAGGGACTGATAAAGGCTCTACTAGAATTTTGGGACTGACTCTAAAATCAACTGTTATATATGGAGTAACAAAGCACAAAGAAGCTCCTGGATCTAGCAAAGCATAAACAAACAAATGGAAAACTTGTAATGTACCAGTGACCATATCAGGAGAACTCTCCTGATCCTGTCAAGACTGAAGAGCATAGAGTCTATTTGGACATTGCCCACTGTTGGCACTGGAAGCAACACTCTGCTGATTCGGGCGACCAGGCTGGGCTGGGGGACTGTTATTCTGACCCTGAGAACCTGACTAGGGATAATCTCTGACTCTGTGACCTGGCTTTCCATACTCAAAACACACATCTCTACCTAATCTACAGATACCCTGGTGATTTTTGCCATACTTTTGATAAATGGGATTGGTTCGAGCACTCTAACACTACCCTAGGGTTTAGGGCCTAGTGCCCAATCCCTACTGCCGTCTCTAAATTTTTGTATACGAGCACTGGCTGAGCACAGAGTTAGGACTGATGATTTTCAAAGAAACTGAGAAAGATTCCCACCTTCTGACTTAGGCTGAGCGAAGTTGAAATTTCTTCTTCTCGCTCTCTAGTTCTCCTTCTCATTCTCTTTATTCTTAGCTTCCTTTATCTACTGAGCATGGACCATGAGCCTAGACATGTCCATCTCCTTAATAAGCATTACGGTCCTACACTCCTTGATCACTCTGATCGACACCCCTAACACAAACTTACTCATTCGAGATGTGCTTCTGCCACCACATGAGGAGCATATCTAGTTAATTAAGTAAACTTCAGAGAATACTTTTTCACTATCATATTGCCCTACTGCATATTTATAAATTCTAAAACCTTTGCTTCCCTTAACTCCAGTGGGAAGAACCTATCTAGAAAAGCAGTGGCAAACTCCTCCCACTATATGGACCCTACATCTACGGCCCTTTCTTCTTTTTACTATTTAAATAATGAGTGAGCCACATCTTGCAACTGATATGCGGCTAACTCCATACTCTTGAAAATGGTTACTGCCATAATATCAGTAACCTTCTGCACCTGATCAAGAAATTCCTGAGGGCTCTCATCTAACTTAGACCAGGTAAACGATAGGGGTTCATTTGGGTGAAGTCCCAAATCCTGGCAGCAGCAGTATTGGCCATTGGGTTGGCTAAAACAGCAGCTGGGCATTTATTCTGGGCTGCCACAGAATGTGCTAGGGTGGTGAATGCTACTCTGAACTCAACGTGGGAGACGTGTTTGTCTAGTGGATTTGGCTGGATGGGCTGGGGTTCTTGATAGTGTCCTGTTCCCCTTCCCTTAGTCCTCTTTGGAGGCATATTTTTGTAAATAGAAGAGAAAGGATTAGACTGATAGTTTAACTAGAGCTCATGCTCACTCGCATGACATGAATACTGAAAGAAGGGAAACTTTTACTAAAATATCTCATATCCTCTGGTCCATAAGTGTGGCGCGCAACACACCCATGCACAAGATTCTACTAGATATGACTTTTAGAATTCCTAGGACTCTGTTAAACCTTAGCCTCTGATACAAAGTTTGTAACTCCCCGAGTTTGTACTCCAGACGCTACATGGTGCTCGTAATCCCGAAGGACTACAAGCTAATGCATGACTAACACCTGCTGCAATAACTGAATAATAATATAATAAATATATGGAAAATAGGCAAAAAAACTATCCATAAGGTTTAATACTATAAATAATACAAAATATGGTATCACAATACAAAAACTGAACATCAATACTTAAACTGAACAACTGTCTGAAAATATTCTAGTCTGAAAAGCCTCTAAACTGTTTGAACTGTGGAGTTAATCTGACAAGTCCCCAACTAACTCTGACTACTAAAAATAAATCGAAATGCTGAAATAAATAATCACATCCTCAAATTATAAAGACTCATCACTAACACTATATGATGAGAATCTGAATTTCTAAGGGTGCTCGGGAGCCCGTGCGTCTTAACCTATGAGATAAGAATCATAGCGGAAAAGAAAAACATGCATCAATACTTTGAATGTACTAGTATGCTCAGTGAGGTAGGCTGAAATGCATGGGTTCATATGGATGAACAATATTAACTGAATATCATGAGTATAACTAAATGAGAGTACATGCATGAATATGTAAATTATACTGAGATCATAATAACACTGAATACTAAATCTGAATACTGATTAATTGATATCTAAGTATACTAATACTGAATTACTGGTAAATTAATGACTGTATCTGACATTCTTGATTCTGGGTAACTATACTAAGTCCTATACTGAGCTGAGTAACTATATCTGACATCATGAATCTATGGAACAGAACTAAGTTCTATACTGAAAGAGATTCTGAAACTGAGACTGTGGAAAGTAATCATCTAATCGATATGCCCCTTCTCTAATTGATTTAGTTTTAAACCCATAATCCTAATTGGAAGGGTGTCAATACTGTGCTACGGGTAAGGACAAGTGCTGAGTCATCCTCATCTGGCAGGTGCTCTAAATGAGAATGGAGGTACCCTCAACTGGCAGGTAGATCACCTCATCAACCCTCAACTGGTAGGTTGATGTCTCAACCTACGCTGGCTACATAGTTTTGGAATGCAAGAACTGCTTCTAAGGATTACGCCCTCTACTATAAATTGAGTCCCCATCCTTGAGTTAACTCGGTGCTTAATCCTACGCCCAATTGAATAGACACTGGACTGAATTCTAAATTGTACTAGGCTAGACTGAACTATTACTGATCGTACTGTATAAATGAACTAAACTGATTTTACTTAACTGAAGTGGACTGATTCTGAGTTCACAAAGTTTTCCTAAGTTCTGTAATTGATTTAGTTCTACTAATCGTGACATGACTGATACTACTCTGTGAGTGACCATAGCTCTAGACAAGAAGCTAAATTTTTGGGTATTAAATACCTCTAGGACTCGATAGCATAAACTTAAAAGATAGGGCATAATCTTGAGACATGGTAACTAGCTACGTCGTCATCATTCACTCATTTGGGTATTCAAGAAAACACTTGCATGACATGAAAAACTAACTACTTAGTCATCATTCACTTATTTGGGCATTCAAGCAAACACTTGCATGACCTGAACTTGCATACATGCTAACATGATATAATTTCACTATTCAATTCACATGGACAATTCATCAAACACCTATGGGGCATAATATAGGCACATAATACTAAAACAACATGTAGACATCGTGATTCAATTTCAATTTTACAATTCCAAGAGTTTCAACAAGAATTCACATACTAGAGAACACATATCAATTAACTCTACATGAATCTTGAAATAAATCTTAAAATAGAAACCCAATTAAGTAATAATCATGAATACACTTTAATTCAAATTATAGAAATCATGAAATCACTCTACATGAGCTATAAAAGAGTTTCTTGGACTCCAAGGGTAGAAGGAACCCTTGGATGAACACTACACATACCTTAATTGGTGAATTCTGGAAAATTAACGGTGGAATCTTGAGCCTTGAATTTATTTAATTTACCTAGGGTGTTTGGTATTGAGTAATTTCTGAAAGAATGAGTATAACATGCTAAAATAAGGCTAAATTTCATGTTATGGGGGCTGAAGGGTGTGGGAAAAAAACTTAATTAACCCTGAGTATGTGGCTTTTAATGACTATAAACTGAATCATTGACGCACAGGCTGACGTACCGCATCATTGGCATCGATGTGATAGCCAACATGCCACATCGAGTCCACATCAGTTCACTGGAATTGGACACTGAGATCTGGGGAAAACATTTATCAACATGATAGTCGATGCAACGCATCAAGATCATGTTGATCGTTGCATCGACTATCATGTTGTTTCACTAGTTTAGGATTCTAAAGGGCTTCAAACGAAGTCCGAAAATCTGAAACTTGTCCGTGAACACCTATTGACATTCATGATCTTTAATTAACTCAAAATATAAACATTTAATGGATGTAAAGGTTACGAAATAAGATTGCCAACTTTCAAAGGCTAAAATAACACCAAATTTGAATACTTAGCTAGAATTTTCTAATTTTGGGACCCCTTAACAAGCTTAAAGGATTGAAATAAGCTATGAGTTTTACGGATTCTTACAGTGAAATAGAGTCGCCAACTTATGAAGGCTAAAATAGCACTAAGTTTGAGTACTTGGCTAAAATTTTCTAAGTCTGGGACCCCTTAACAAGCTTTAAAGGACTGAGTCAAGCTTAGGATTTTATGGGGACTTATATGTAGTAAGTCTTCTTTCAAGTAATATAATTTGACTCAAAGAATGATATTGAAATAAATGATTCATATGTTGCAACAGATGAATAATTTGTTGTAATTTCTCTTAACAGATTACCTATCTGGAGTAATAGATTAGTAATCTGTTACGACAGATGAGTCATTTTTCGTAATAGATTACCTATATATTGCTTTGGTTCTTTGAACCTTACTTAACATATTACCCATCTACTGCTACTGATACAATAGATAGATAATCTGATGCAACAAATGGTTAATCTATTGCCACATATGAACATCTATTGAAACTTAAAGATTATTTATTGCATAAGTTGTCTTTGTTAACACATTACCCAATTGACTGCAAATTATTAATCGATTTCAACGTATCTATATTTTTTAGGTTGTGCATCCATGGATTGTGCCTACTGATTAGAAGTTAGGAATGACTTCTTTTATTACTCTAGGTATTGTTGATACAACAGCAGACCCAACGGTGGAATTAATAAAGAAGGAATTTGCTGGAGAAATAACCATAAGAAGAGTAGTTAGGCAATATCATCCTAATGTTGAGGCTTTTCATGACCAACCTACTGCAACAGATTTGGGTGCGACTTCTGGGGGTATTGCTGGTGGAGTTATTGATGTTGGTGGCAGCCATGTTTTTGTTGCTTCTAGTCGTGACGATAAGAATGTTAATTCTCAAGAAAAAATAAAAATGTTTGAAATGACCCCTTACACTAGTTCCTTTCACCCTTACACCGGTCCCTCTAACCCTTATAGTAGTCCCTCTCACCCCTCTTCACCCTCATGTTCTCATTGTAAATAAAAAGAGTGCATGACAGAAAGGTTAAAATCTTTGAAAAAGTAGAGGCTATCGCTAAAGCTGTCGAGGAATTGAAATCTAAGATGGGTGTCATACCATTAAAGAAAGTGAGTGAGCCACACAATCCTACAATTATGGTTAGAAGAAGAAAAAAGCAATTAGAGATATATTCTCAAGTATGAACCCAAAAAAACTTACAACTCCTTCCTCTCCAAAAGTTGTTGAAGTTCAAGGATAATTAAAGAGGGTGTACATATACGCAAAGCTTGATGCCAAACAGAAGGCTATTCTAAGAAAGACAATAAATTCCAAGAAATGTGCAAAAACCTTCACCATTAATAGCTCTTCCCCTAAGACTTCAAAAAGATGACAGATATAGATTTGTGGTACATGGACAAGGTATGTTTACTTTTCCTAACCTAGCATTCTAATCTACTCCATAAAGAAGAAGCTACGCAACAGATGTGTCATCTGTTGCAACAGCTGGATATTCTAGTGCAACTGGTGGTGGTTCTATTGTAATAGATTACCTATCTGTTGCATAAGTTGTATTAGATGGGTAATCTATTAATAGATCCATAACATCTTTCCACTTTATTTTTTATTTTTAAAAATACTAACCTATTTAAAAAATTTCTTCTTATATCACAATATGTTTATGAAATTCTCTGCCTCAAGAAGGGCAGGCAATTAGCATACCTGGAAGCTTATGATGTTGCCACTGGATAATGGACCTCAACTTCTACAATAATTTCAATGATAGGTACGATAATCTCGTTAAGCTAGGGTCAACTCCCAGTGGCCCGAGATTTGATTTGTTAATCTTTAGGTTCCAATGGGATAAAGATATGATTAATTATTTTAGAGAGAAGAGGCCATATCCATACAATAAGTACTGGACCAAATCAAATAGGATTCTTACGATCATAAATGTAGAGAAAAAACATTTTTTGGCTGTTGAGATACTGCTCAAGGAGAAAATAATAGAGGTTTATGACTACAACTTGCTTGTCTTCGACGAGAAATATTTTTTTACCAAGATACATCCACTGTTGGCATTGCTCCCCAATTTGTTGAGGCAGAGTGGACTGATGAATTGTTTTTCATCGAAAGTGTTGAAGCAAACATGAGATTTTAAAGGCCGAAACAAGGACAATGTCCTTCTAAAATATGAAACTGATGTTGCATATGGGTCGTACGTGCTTGTATACATTGAATGTTTGCTAAACAGCAAAGAAATAACCAACCCAACGACCTTTCTATGCGATAATACTATGTCAAGAATGCAAGAGGTCTGGGCTTATGGAGTACTAACTAAATGCTTGGAGCTTGTGTTTAAACAAGAAGATGTATATACACAAACATCATGATAATTTTTTATATTTGATGAATTGAAATTTTTATAATGCAACAGATTGTCTATCTATTGTAACAAATAGTTGAGTAATCTTTTATGACAGATATTTTATCTGTTAAAATAAGTTAGTCATCTATTGCATTATGCAGATGTCTATATCTAAGTCTATCTATTGTAACAGATAGGTCACCTATTAGAACAAATCAAAAAAGTAGGAAGACTTGTTTGATAATATCATACAGATGACCTACATATTGCAACATATGTCTAAATCTATTTGATAATTTCCAACAGATATGTTGTCTATTGCAATAGATATATTATTTGTTATAATATTTGAAACTAATATTCCATTTCAATTAATAATTTCAAATCTAAGGATAAAATAAAATTCATAGACAAAATAAAATAAATTAAAGCCTTTAGAAATTACATGAAAGAAATCAACAAATAAATATATAGGTATAGATGATCTACTCAACAAATAAATTAATAATTTAAGTTTTTCCAACAATAATTCCTAAGGAGAGGTAAGTTTATTACTTTGATAGACTCAAGCTATAAAGATCTACTCAACAATTTAAGTTTGTTATTTTTTTGGACCCTCTTTGAGATATTGAACTCTTTAAACGGGTAATTATTCCGTTCTTTTGGACTGACAGGCTTCACTTTTACTTCATCTTTGGAAGTTGTTGATAGATTATCAACTATGAGATTCTGCTGTTCAGTAGTAGCTTCTACTGTGACATCCACCTGGAAAGCCAAAATTGTCAATGCTAATCCTAGAGATACAAAAAAAATGGAAAAGGATAACTATCTATTTTAGAAAATCAAATAGGTCTTCCTCCTATTTTAAATTATTCCAAATAGATTATTTATCTGTTACAAAAAATGGATCATCTGTTGGGACAAATTAAAATATAAGGAAGACCTGTATGATAATTTCCAACGGATGACCCATCTGTTGCAACATATGACTCATTCGTTTGGAAAAAAAAAGTAGAAAGTCTTGACTTAATTTGTCCTAGCAGATGACCCATCTATTGCAGCAGATAGGTCATCTGTTGATAAAAACTAAAATAATACGAAGACCTATTTGATTTTCTAAAACAGGCGAGGCATATGTTGTAACAGATAATGCATGTGATACAATAGGTTAGTCAACTGTTGTAACAAATGTATATATCTATTTGATAATTTTAAGAAGATGTGTCATCTATTGAAATATATATGTGCTTATTTATTTGCTGGATATATGATATATATTCACCTTCTTCAGTTCATGTTGCTCTCTTGTGGCCCTTGTAAATTGATCAAAGGTGCAAGACAAAGACAAAGGAGTTGCAATTTTTCTTTTTTGATGCTTGATGATGCCTTTGAAATTTCTTTCCTTCTCCTCTTAGCCACCTTAATCTATAATAGAGTGTATGGATATGAAATTCTATTTGATGGAATGACACCCCTCTTAGATGTCAATTCCTTTACAAAAGTAGTTAATGCATTAATAGTATTAATCACTCCATCATGTTTCGCCTTGCAATTTTGACATTTGCATATAGAACATTCGCTAGGAGGGGTAAAATCTATATAACCAGTATAATCATAATCATAATGGTTTGTTGTTTCGAAAACTTAAAGAGGAGCATCATTAGCCCCAACAGCAGCACCACTACCACTACCACTACCAACAGTTCCATCACCACTAACACCATCAACAACAAGAAGCCCATCCTCCAAAATTATTTTTTTATGATGGCTTTGCTCCAAATAGTTCTTTTTTTATTCTATCAATGACCTTAGGGTCTGATAAAATTTGTACGGATCATAAAGTAAGAAAAATGGCATCTTCGACTCTCGATTGGTCAGAACAGGCCACAGATGCACAATCTAAAATAAATCAGTACATATATTAAAATGATGATTAGATCATTTAAAAAAAATTATCAATTAAAATAAAAACTTAATAATAATTAGACTTATTGCATTCTTTACGGGGGTGAAGAGATCTAGACATTTTGTATTTTTAGCAGTTTTGGCCAACAACCATCTCAGGATTCTTGGACATAAAACCAATTCTTGTAGTTCACTTGTTGTCTCAAATAAGGAATGGTTTCAAATAGCCAATCCTATAAAATCACGCCAATAAATCAAAAGCATTATTCAATAAAATATAAATTAATCATAATAAAAAAATATTTACCATGGAAAGCCATACAAGTTGACTGTTTTTTGTATTAACGAAGTCAACAAATATTTGACACTCATTTTGAATCCTTCATAACCCCAAGGATAGATGTTAAATGCCTCAAGATCGTCAGAGTGCTTTATTAATCCAAGTTGTATGTTATTGGTAACATCTCTCGCCGAAAGAATATTATGAATAAACCAAACCAAACACAATGATGGCTTATGCTTCTTTTAAAGTCTTTTACCTTTCAACGCTTCTATCAAATTTTTGACTTTAAAGCTTGGCCCAATGATATGCCCAAATTACACCTCTCTTACAAGAGAGTAATCGGTCGTTGTCAAATATATAACCCAACTAGGTTAGGGTTGAATCTCATGAGGAATATGGTGTTAATCGTGTCTATTTATGAATAACCTGACTAATAGGTGATGGTTTCCTTTAATTGAGGGTGTTTGTATCGATAAAACAATTGATAAAGTTATAACTATTTTCAGAACTCAAAGCTTAAATTTCAATAGTTCAAATCAATGATAAAGAGAAACTAGGGTTGTGATCACTATGATTATTAATCCCATTAAATAATAACTATAGTATTAAGTTCTCGTGACTTATGGGAAACACCAAATTATCAATTTCAACAGTCCATCGAAGTGTCTCTCAACCTACCTAGATGTTGAAGTCCCTAATTCTCTCAAACTTAGGAAAGTATTCTATTCATATGATTTTATCTCAAGTTGATCAATCTTGTTACAGCATTAATCATTAAATGAGAACTTACCCTTCCCAAATCCTCGTTGATAATTCGCTACCTTTAGTTTATTTCTCAGTTCAAGCAAATCAACATAAGGTGGGATATATTGTTTGCAACCAATAAATAACAATCATAACAAAGGAATTATCAAGATGTCTCCACAATCACTCAAACTCTAGCCAACTATTAAATCCATGGAGGAATAATCATAGATCCCACAACCCTAGTTGTGGGTTTTAGTTCCACATGAGAAAGAAAGAGATTGGAACAATTATATTCATCATAGAAAGTAATTAAACTTACAAAAGATAAAGTCTGAAGTTGATTCTCTTCCTTGTTCAAGAGCAAAATATCAAAACCCAATCAAAGAGCTGAATATTGAATTCTAAGTTAAGAGAGCTAAAAAAAAAAGTAAACTCCCTTGGAATAAGCTCCAGGTATCTAGTGAAAACCAAAAATCTGCTATTTATATATGTACTTTAAAGGAAATTCAAAATAAAAAAGACAGATTTTTGCTCCTTTAGTTGACAACTTGTCCCAAATCTGACGATATGTGTGAGTACAAGTTGTATCTGACGACAAATCTGATGACATGTGTGATGACAAGTGTGACGGCAATTCAGGAGTTTGATGACTATTAAAAAATGTCGTCAGACAAGCTTCAAAATTCTTGCCTTCTATCTCTGAGTAACGACATATCTGATGGTTGTTCAAGAGTCTTACGACTATTCAGAAAATGTCATCAGACATGCTTCAAATTTCTTGTCTTCCACTTCTGGGTGACGATATTCTTGAAGGCTATTCATAAAGTTGATGACTTATCAAACAAAGTCCTTGGATGAAATCTTCAGAACTTAATTTCTTGCATCTTTCACCAAAAATCATCCTTCTTAACGTAGCTTTCATAGATTTTCATGCATCTTCACTTTCCTACAAAATGACATGAAATATAATAAAAAACAACAGTAATTACTGAAGAACTTACAATTATTTTAAGTTAAAAGTCTTAAATGTGCTAACAGAAGCTAGTACATCAACACCCTCAACTTAAAACCATTGCTTGTCCTCAAGAAACTACACAACACCATACTATGATGTTTAACCAAGAGACACATAAGATACCTATGACAGTTGATCATCAATTTTAGTTCAAAATACATTACCCTCTCCATTTTCAATCACTTTAAACCCAACTATGTATATCAATAAAGATCAATAATGTGACATAAGGGAATCAAGATATGGAATCAACTTTGTAACAATTACCATGCCTATATACAAATTCCACTACCTAACTAAGAAGGCAACTAGCAATGCAACCGATGTGCCCTTACAAAAAAGAAGTCCCTCCTCACTCATATATGAAATCAAGCATGTCAATGTAGGGGTGGTCAAGAGACACTCACTTCTCAGAAAGAAATTCCAATCAATGTATGCCAAATACCATAAGCTTGCCCTTATTTTCATCACCGAGGCTTTCATACAGTTAAGCTAAGATCACTATAGGACTTTTCTTTAGCTTGTAATGTAGGCTTGGGGCTGGTATGATATGCAAGGATATTTAAATTGACTAAGCCTCCTTGGCACTACACTATTTTTGGGGCTCACTTATCAACCTTTAACGAATTTCTCCCTTTCTTTATTAAAGCAAATTTAGGCTGAATGCGGTCCTTCAGTCTTCCATTTTTTTTAGAACCACACCCAGCCTTGCATTTTTTTCTTATGTTACCTTTCTTCACACTCACATTACATCATGCACCCCTATGATAGCCACCCTCAACTTAGGTGATTTGTCTAAGTCAAAATGCACAATGTCTAAGGAGGACCAGGGCCAAAACAAGTTCATTGTGATACAAATGGGAAGGTAATAGGTATAATAAAAAGAATAGGCATTCAGGCTCAAAATCAGGATCAAGGGATATTATTCAAACATGAAAGGTCATTTAGGCTAAAAGTGGACTAATATCAAAAATGGCCTATGATACCTTCCTAACCACTCTCCTACAACCAAGGCAAGACCAATCGGGCAAGTTCTGGATTAAACACACAACAGGAACTAGGTAGTATCTTACAAACACCTGGCACAAAGGTACATCACAAGCTACTACCTATCCGGTTCATGAAATTGTTAGCAATGATTATTATGTCCCTAACACCAATGCCATAAAAAGATTCATAGTAGTCGCATATAGATGCACATCATACAGTTACAAAGTAGACAATTGGAGAGGTATTTATTATTCCCAAAAAGTCAACAAAAATATGTCAACTACCGTAGATACTTATTTTTCTCCCAGTTAACCACAACACATCACAAAATAAAACACAATATGTCTAAACATGCTGGCTCTACTAGGATCAAGACTCTAGGGAAAAGAAGCACGACAACAAAAACCCCAAGAGGACATCAACACCCACAAGTAATTCCACCCATAACTTAAAATCGTGTATTATCCCCAATGTATTAAATTAAAACAAGAGAGTTTGAAACATACTTGTGGCACCATGAGTGCAAAAGTCTGATGTCAATAACATTATACGACTAAAAATAACATATACCTTGGGTTTCCTCCCAAGCAGCGCCTGATTTATCATCGTGGCACTACTCAGTCGTCTTGACTACTCAGAATTCATCAAGATACCATGTTGATACCTCTTTACTTCTTTTGGTGGATCAAGAAAGTGCTTCGTCCTTAGTTCTGTTGGTGCATCTCTCCCATCTTCATAGAATACATCAACAATCGAGAAGACACTCATCTTCTTTTTCTATCTCATAGATTGATATACTTCAAAACTAACTTCTTTCCTATTGAGCCTAAACTTTAACCCATTCATCTCCATGTCTACTAGCACTCTCCCAGTTTTTAAGAATGGCCTGCCCAAAATTATGGGCACTTCGAAGTCTACTACACAATCAAGGGTCACAAAGTCAACAAGGAATATAAAATCTACCACCTTTACAAGTACATCATGTAGAACACCAATCAGTTGCTTTACAGACCTGTCCACCATAACTAGTCTCATGTTTGTGTGAGTAGGATCCTCCAAACCTAATTTATTATACACAGCAAGCGGCATCAGGTTTATACTGGCTCCCAAATCACATAGAGATTTTGTAAAATCCAAGGACCCAATAGTGTACAGGATGGTAAATGCTCCCTATTCTGCCTTTTTCTGCCCCAAAGACCTTGTAGAGATAGCACCACAATGATGAAGATTATCCTCCGGCTCATGGCTAACCTTCCATTTCTTCGTGACAAGGTCTTTCATGAAGTTATCATATCTAGGCATCTGCTTAAGTTCCTCTACCAAAGGCATATTGACTGTTAATTGCTTCAGCATTGCCATGAATTTACTAAACTTTGTGTCATTGATCCTCTTTTTCAATTTCTGAGGAAACGAAGGTGGTGGTTTTGGGAGAGTTTCAGTACTAATTCCTTTTCCTTGTCTTTCCCTTTTTCCAACTCATCACTCTACTGATGATTAGAAGGGATATCAATGTCATCCAGCTTTTTGGACTCTATTGGATTACTTCTCTCAGTCTCACAATCTTCTTCAATCATATCTTGGCTTACAGATTCTCCCACAAAAGAGCTCGGTAATATTTTACCACTTCGAGTGGTAATTTCCATGCAAGTACTATCATTGTGGGGATTTTGAATTGTGTCACTAGGAAATGTTCCACTCTTCCTCTGAGTTAATGTGGCTAAAAGTTGGCTCATCTTCTGCTCTAACTGTTTGATTAAAGTTGAGTGTGAGTTTACCAACTGACTCAATGACGAAAAGTCACTTCTCATTGTTATCATACCTGCATTGGTAGCCTCCACTCCTTTTAGTAACCTTTCCATCATGTCCTCCATGGACATTTTTCTCAAGCTAGTCACAGCATTGTCTCGATTTCTAAGAGGCACATAAAGTCCACTCCAGTCAATCTTATTCTTCTAAGTCCCTTGGTCCCGATCTCCATAACTTGATTTATTCTAATAAGTCCAACCTTGATTCCCTTAGCTACTGCCTGGAAAACCCTCCTGGTTATTGAGATAGTTAGCTTCCTCTTCAGCATCAGAATCAACCCATCCTTGGGACTTGATGTCTTTCACTTTCTCCGTCTTTGTAGATAATAAATACTTGGTTAATATGTCCATCCATGTTCTTAAGTATGCCATATCCTAGTCCCGCTCCTCTTCCTTTCTACGTTGCTCAGGAGTCATACCAACAGAAATAGTAGGGCTTGCTACCACAGAATCCCTAGTATGCCAAGCTCTACTTTGTTTGGTCATCTGATCAAACATCTCTGAAGCCTCTTGAAAGGTGAGATCCACAAATGATCCCCCTACAGCATTGTCAACAACTGGCTTTGTTATAGATTTCAACAAAAACTACAACAACAACATACGCAGTGTATTCCCACCTAGTGGAGTCTGGAGAGGGTAGAGTGTACACAGACTATACCACTACCTCAAGGGAAGTAGAGAGGCTATTTTCGATAGACCCCTGGCTTAGGACCAATAATAGTATAACCAATACAAAAAGTAAGTGCATATAAACTAGTGTGGTACACAAAACAAACTAACAGTATAACAAACACAAAAGATAAATGCATAATAAACTAGTACAGGATGAAAAAAGGTCAACACCACTAGCCCCAAAAACTACAGCCACAGCCCTACGAACCAGAAACTCCAGACCCAAAGGAGCACTCCCCTATTACTACCGTCGTGCTCCCGCCCCCTAACTCTCTACCATAATCTGCATCCTCCACACCTTCCTATCAAGGGTCATGTCCTCTGTAAGATGTAATTGATCCATATCATGCCTAATCACCTCCCTCCAATATTTCTTCGGTCTACCTCTAGCTCGCCTAAAACCATTTATAGCTAGAGTCTCACACCTCTACACTGGAGCATTAGGGCCCCTCCTCATTATATGCCCGAACCAACGTAGCCTCATTTCTCACAACTTATTCTCCACCGAGGCAATTTCTACCTTCTCTCGAATAATTTTATTCCTCACCCTATCTTTCCTGGTATGTCCACATATCCATCACAATATTCACATCTCTGTCGCCTTCACCTTTTGGATATAGAATTCTTAACTAGCCAACACTCCGCTCCATAAAACATAGCCATCCAAAATACCACTCTATAGAACTTACCTTTAAGTTTCGGGGGCACCTTATTATTACAAAGGACTCTCGAAGCGAGCCTCCACTTCAACCACCCTGCCCCAATATGATGTGTGACATCCTCATCTTTGCTATAGAGTTCAATGCCTGATAAAGAGTCTCCATCAAATGAATATCCGTCATATTGTGGTTTAGGCACTACATTAATTTTTTTTAAAATCTCTCCCATGTCTGAAGAAGGGCTTCAGTTAAGAGTTGCCTAAAGTTTTTGATCTCATCCCTCAGTTGTACCCACCTGGAAGGTGGAAATAACCTTTTTAGGAAAACCCCTTTCAACTGCCTCTAGTTGGTTATAGAATCAGGTGTCAACTCATTTAGCCATAATGTTGCCTCTCCAGACAGAGACAATGAAAATAAGGGTAGGCAGAAGGCATTTTGTCCCACTCCCGGTTTATCAAAATACTTGTAAATAGTGATAAAATTCACTAAATTCATTTTGGGATCATCACCCGGGAGTCCACCTAAAGACCCCTTAAGATGGAGGATTTGGATCATCGTGCTTGTAATTGGAACTTAGATCCAGGTGCCAAAGGTGGAGGAATAATAGCTCCAGTTGTACCTTCACCATCCATTCCATCCTCATCATTATTAAAATTATTCTGCACAGGTTGGTGATCCTGCCTTGCTCTGTATGGGCAATTTCTGTTTGCATTCATGTCAATCGATGCCACTATATCTTCTGCATGCCTACAATTTCTTAGACCCAACAGATTATCATCTCCCAGGCCCTCTTGTTCTTGATTTGGTACCCAACCTAGGTTTTCAATATTTTGTTGAGTCAGCTAAGACCTATCTAAGGCGGCTAGTCTTCCTGCTTCTTGTGGGTCTACCATTCTACTGATCAACTGAGGTTTCAGATATACTAGAATAATGGGTCACCTAAACTCCGTGTATTTGGCATACACACAAACTACCCAGCAGAGAACAAAAACAACAAATAAAAGTAAAACCATGAAACTTACTATGAGTTAATTATCACAGATATACTCAATTTGCAACCATATTCCCCATCAATGACGCCAATATTTGATACGCCCAAATTATACCTCTCTTACGAGAGAGTAAGCGGTCATTGTCAAATATATAAACCAACTAGGTTGGGGTAAAATTCCACAGGAAAGGTGGTGTTAATCTAGTCTATTTATGAATAAACTGACTAATAGGTGATGGTTTTCTTTAATTGGGGGTGGGGGTTGTATCAATCAAACAATTGTTAAAGTTTTAACTATTTTCAGAACTAAAAGCTTAAATTTCAGTAGTTCAAATCAATGATAAAGAGAAACTAGGGTTGTGATCACTGTGATTATTAATTCTATTAAATAATAACTGTAGTGTTAGGTTCTCGTGACTTGTTGGAAACACCAAATTATCAGTTTTGACAGTCCATCGCAGTGTTTCTCAACCTACCTAGATGTTGAACTCTGTAATTCTCTCGAACTTAGGAAGGTATTCTATTCATACTAATTTTATCTTGAGTTGATTAATCTTGTTATAGCATTAGTCATTAGATGAGAACTTAACCTTCCCAAATCCTCATTGATAATTTGCTACCTTCAGTTTATTTCTCAGTTCGAGCAAATCAACATAGGGAGAGATCTATTGTTTGCAACTAATAAATAACAATCATAACAAAGGAATTATCAAAATGTCTCCACAATCACTCAAACCCTAGCCAACTATTAAATCCATGAAGGAATAATCATAGGTCCTACAACCCTAGTTGTGGGGTTTAGATCCACAGGAGAAAAAAATAGATAGCAACAATTATATTCATCATTCAAAGTAATTAAACTTACAAAAGATGAACTCTGAAGTTGATTCCCCTCCCTGTTCAAGAGAAAAATCTCAAAACCCAATCAAAGAGTTGAATATTGAATTCTAAGTTAAGAGAGACAAAAAGAAAAGTAAAATCCCTTGGAATAAGTTCCAGATATTTCGTGAAAACCTAAAAGATGCTATTTATATCGGTACTTTAAAGGAAATTCAAAATAAATAATTCAGATTTTCACTCCTTTAGCTGATGACATATCTGACGACTTGTCACAAATATGATGACATGTGTGATGACATCTGATGACATGTATGACGAAAAGTGTAATGGCTATTCAGGAGTCTGACGACTATTCAGAAATTTCATCGGAAAAGCTTCAAAATTCTTGCCTTTTATCTTTGAGCGACAACATATCTGACAGTTGTTCAAGAGTTTGACGACTATTCAAAAAATGTCTTCAGACATGCTTCAAATTTTGTATCTGCTGCTTCTAGGTGACGATATTCTTGAAGTCTATTCACAAAGTTGATGACTTATCAGACAAAGTCGTCGGATCAAATATTCAGAACTTAATTTCTTGCATCTTTCACCAAAAATCATCCTTCTTAACGTAGCTTTCATAGATTTTCATGCATCTTGACTTTCTTACAAAATCACATGAAATATAATTAAAAAAAATAACAGTAATTACTTAAGAACTTAGAATTATTTCAAGTTAAAAGTCTTAAATATGCTAACAGAAGGCTAGCACATCACCCAACAAGGGACACCAAGTTATCACCATCACTTGACTTGTATTTACCTTTTGTGAGTGTGCGGGGAGCTTTTTTTAGGTTAGAATAGATATAACTTGAGAAGGAGAATGAGGATAAAATTTTAGTCCAGTAACTATGGCAAACTCCTTCCAACCAAAAGAAACAGGCATGCCACATTAATTTTTCACACCTCATCCATCTTATCTTTATTTTCGTACATAAACCTACGTTTGAGAAGATCATGTACCATTTTTATTTGAAAATGAGCATTGTTTCTCTCCAGCTAATCAATATACTACCCAAAGCAGTTGTCCCTAAAATAAGAATCCTATTTTTATTCTCAAAGTATTTTTCGGAAGGCGTCGAAAAATTTTCCCATGACTGACTTAACCATGTAATCACCATATAAATCTGTAATACCATCACACTGCATTATCACAGGATAACTATCAATACTGGAACTTTTGAGCAACTCTTTGGTGGAAGGGCTATTAGAATTTGGATCACCTCTTTTGAAACATTCCTCATCCCCATGTTCATTATTTTTTTCTTCTGATTGAGATATCGCTTGTAAAGCAAGCTCATAGAGTGGTGGATGTAGCCTAGCCGCTTCACTTGTTCATTTACTTAGACTTGATTCAGTTTCTTTTCTTTTGGAAGCCATATTATCTAAAAGTAATTGAAAAATAAAAAAGATTATAATTGATTAATGCATTATTTAAAAAAGGATAACAGTAAATCTAACATGTGCAATGGTAAAATAACAGTTCCAATAGGTCACACGTCTATTGCACCTGGTAAGTCATCTGTTGGAATGTATAACTAACCTCTTACAACAGATGAGTAATCTGTTGGAAATAATAAAAATAGATCACTCATCTATTAAAACAGATGACTGGTATGTACAACATATTATTCATCTATTATAACATATGAGTAATCTGTTGGAACTGTTATCAAGTGTCAATACTTTTTAGATTTCTTTCAATAGAAGGGCCATCTGTTGTAACATATGAATGATCTATTATAAAAAATCAAGTCTTGGACATATCGTCCTGTTGGAATTATTTATAGGATTTTATCCAACAGATGGTTCATCTATTGTATCAGATGGTTACTCTGATGGTAAGTCTGTTGCATTAGAATTTGCATCCGATGGTTCATCTGTTGCAACAAATGGTTAATCTGTTGCATCAGATAGTTAATCTGATGATTCATCTATTGCATCAGATAGTTAATCTAATGATTCATCTATTGCATCAGATAGTTAATCTGATGGTTCATCTATTGCATCAGATGGTAAATTTATTGCATGGTTAATTTGTTACATCAGATGGTTAATCTGTTACATCAGATGGTTAATCTATTACATCATATGGTTAATCTATTGTAGAAAAAAATTAATAGCAAGATTTTGTTCAATTGACCAACAACAATATCACCATTTAATATATCAAATACACCATGTTTACCAAGAACAAGTAAAATCAACCCAACAACGGGCGCAACCCCAACATTGTTGTTTTGTTTGTACAAACACAAACAACAAAAATCAGACTTCAAAAAACACAAAAAACAATAAAAAATTATTTTTCATTCCGTAAAGAGAAGAGAAGAAATACTAGAAATTATGTTTTTCTTCAGTCCCTATTTCAAATTTAAGTGGTAAATACTGAAATTGTTAACCAATACTAGGAGAGAAGTTGGCTCAATTTCCTTTTTTTCCTTAATAACTAAAAAGCCCTAATTTTATACCTGGAAAAAAGAAAAAGAACAATGAAGAACTCAAAGTTGTTGTCGCCGGAGAGTAATGTTGTCACGTTGATTGACGGTTGAAAGTTGAAAAGAAACTCGAAGACCAACTATTTATCATCGGGAGGTTGAAGTCGTCGGGGATTGAAAGGAAAATTTATAGAATTATTGGTTGGGAGAAGCTTGATGTATAGAGAGCGGGGATAAAGACGGTTAATTTAGAGAGGAGAGGGGTGTGGGTTGATTTGTATTTTTTAAAAAATTAGAAAGTTTTAAAAATATTAATCAAGTCCACAATTAGCTTAATTAAGTTTCCTAATTATGTTTTACCCTTTAAGTTGGCCAATGTCACCAATCTTTTATTCAAGACTTAAAAGACACCTTTCCTTCAATTTTCTCCAGTAACATTATTGTTGCACGAGAGTTCACACACATTTTAAAAAGAGCGAGGGACCTGTCGTTCACAAGATTAGTTTATAAATTTGATTCCTACTAATATTACTTTTTTCGTTTCATATTAATTGGTTATTTTATTAAAATTAATTGTTTCATGTTATTTTATTTTATTTTAATTGGCCTCTTGCTAAAAAAATTTATTTCAATGTAGTTATCCTAGTTATAAAATCAAGAAATTTTATTATGTTCTTCGTATATTAGCCCTATCATTAAATAACTGGATAATTGTATATATATTCAAATTTATATTTTCAAAGTATAATTAATAAGACTAACGGGTGAAATCAACTCCTAATAAATATTTTCTTACAAAAAGCGTAAAATTAATAGGTTCAACTATTTTGAAATGAAGGAACTATTAATTGGCCACCATACTAAATTGAAAAAAATACTAATTAATTTTTTTTTTCTTATATTACCCTTACAATTAATTCTTTTCGTAAGTGTTTACACTTGTTTGGAAAAATTTCAAAAAGTTTTCAAAGGTGTTATTAATAAAATTATATTCTTATTTATGAATACTTAATCACCGTATTAAATGAAATATATCAAATTAATATAGAACGGAAGGAGTAATTAATTAGTTTGATATAGAATAATCTTTTTGAGAGATTTTACTCCGTTGCACCGAAATTCCTAGTTATTTTTCACCTTTTATCTCATATATATATAAAAATTAGTGTTGTTTGGCCCGTGCTTACTACATTAACATTTATATCTGTAATTGTTTTTCATTTTTTGCTATTTTTACTTTTTGTCTATTTTGTACCATTATATTCATTACAACATAGTTTGATTATCCTATTTTTTTTAGTTCGTTTTAAAAAAATGTCTCTTTTCTTTTTTGGATTAATTTCAACTTTCTACGTGTTTAAGACAACAAGATCCATAGATATCTTGGTCCTTCCTATTTATTTTTAGTTTAATATCACAAAATTTAAAAAGATTCATTAATTTTTTTTTTTTTTTTAACTTTATCTAAATCAAAATCAAACAAATAAATTAAAACAAAGGGAGTATAAGTCCTTATAAGTTTACATTTTTCTTATGGTATATTTTAGGCTTTCTTTTATTTTCAACCAAATGCACACACTAAAAAATATTTTCCTTTTTCTTTTACTGAATGTTTTTAAATGAAAGTCTTTAACGATCTAAATTGATTTTTTTTAGTATTCAATTAATTTTATTATTTTTTTCTGAATTAAACTTTAGATTGGCTAATTCATTTTCTTAAAAAATAATACAAGTTTTGATTAATCTAAAAATATTTGATACTACAAACTATTGTATGATTTATGAATAAAAATAGTATTTAAACTAAATAATTAAAAATCATACTCAATAAAATAATTTTTTGTAGATGTTTCTTCAATTGGTGAAACCTTACAAGATTATTACACCTTCAAAATTTTCTTGTGAGGATTTAAAAATATGAGTGTTTTCTTTAATTAAATTATTATTATCCCACATGAAAAAAAAAGACAACAAAATATTGAAGTAATTTTAAATTTATTTGGATAAATAAATATTTTGTAGTATCACTATCACTTCTTTATGGCTCATTATTTTTTATATATCATTTTAAAAGCTCATATAATCGTTCAAATTTACTAAAATGGATGAGATCTTGAAAGATCATTAAAACTATACTAAAGATAAAATATATTCATGAGAGGACTATCAAAATGAGATATTCTCCTAGATATATAGTAATAAATTGGCATAATACATAAATATGACCCTAAACTTGACATCAAATTATAACTTTGACCTTAAACTTTGACAGTACACAAATAGGACCTTTAACTATTCAAAACTGAACTGCACAAATATGACCTCCGATCCTACGTGGCAAAACGCGTGTTCAACATGCAAAACTGGGCGCGTCCAGCTTAAAATCGATGGGCATAATACATAAATATGACACTAAACTTGACACCAAATTATAACTTTGACCTTAAACTTTGACAGTGCACAAATATGACCTTTAACTATTCCAAACTGCATAAATATGACCTTTAAATGACTTTTCACTATTATTTTTTTCATTATTTTCGGCTCAAAGATGAAAATGGGATCTAATTTCTTGTGACATTGCGGAAAAAGAACATTATTGAAGATTTATTAATTAGGTGGGTCAGCCTCATACGAAAAAATCATGCGGGTATGTATATATATTATAAAACAAAGGGCGAATTTATGTTATATAATATATCTAAATATAATTTATTTAAAAATTAAATTAAAAATAAAACTATACTAATAATTAAAAAATTATAGTTTTAATAAAATGTTATTAAATTAACATTATTAAGGATAGTAGTAGTAGTATATTAAATTAACGTTATCAAATTAACGTTATTAAAATGTTAGTATTAAATTAACGTTATCAAAACGTTTTTAGATTAACGCAGGGGAGGACCTACGTGGTTGCCATGGGGTTCATCCGACCCCCTCGGAAAAAAAATTACGTTGTATATATAAGGTAGAAATTTTATATTTCTGTATGTATATTAATGTTGAACCATATGAAACAAGACATTTAGATAGCCTAGTGGTGTTATTTTCTCTTCTTTGGTGCTTCCTTCAGCCTACTGCACGAGTTCGATCCCTGCTAGTGGTTTTTTTTAATAAAAAAAAAACTAGGTGTTGCTGTTATAGAATAAATAAATAAATACATAAATAAATAAATAAATACATAAATAATAATAATAATAAAAAAAAAAAAAAAACGACGCCATTTTAACACAAAAAGCAAAACTTTGATATTGCACAAATATGACCTTTAACTATTTAAAACTGCAAAAATATGACCTCCCTCAAAGTTAGCGTTTTTAATGACGTGGCACCGTGTGATTGGATGAGCTTTCCACGTAGGCGCGAGTGAAACTCACGCATGAGGGTGCAAAATCGGAGGTCATATTTGTTCAGGTTTTGAATAGTTAAAGGTCCTATTTGTGCACTATCAAAGTTTAAGGTCAAAGTAATAATTTAGTGTCAAGTTTAGGATCATATTTATATATTATGCCTAATAAATTTGGTAGTTTTTGTTAACAAACAGATTTTTTAAACTTCATTCAATTTTAAAAATTAGCTCAAGATGTAGAAATTGTCCCAATCATTTTAACGAGATCACTCATTCATTAAAAAAATAATTTTAGGACTCTTCGCATACTCCTCGTGTTTGATACTGAATATTTAGTATGTGAATAAATTTATATGTAATCCAACATCTAAGAGGAAAATTGGAAACTACTGTCATCACCATCCTATTTTCTGCGAATTCTACTTTCAGTTTGTTGTACTTTGACTTTTGAGCCACTTCTTATGTTCCCATAGGAGATTGCCCTAAATAATCCTCCATTTTGGTATGCTAATAAATACCGTTAATAAAAAAGTTTACTTTCCGTTTCAATTTTATTATTTAAAAAAGAATAACATAATTTTATATTTAAAAATAATTTAATTTTTGCATTTTAGTATGTTTTTATTGAAAAACTACATAAAAATTATAATTTATAAATTGTTTTCTTTCTTAAATTATACATATCTTTCTCTATTTTAAAACTTCGCATAAATTAGAATGAAGGAAATAATTAATACTCCCATGAATGATAAATATGTATGGGAGGATGAAGTCTTACCTCGCTAAGAGTAAACATAAAGTTTTAATTTACCTCGTCCTGCTTTAATTAGAATTTGATAATCATTAATTTATCTTGTCTTGATTCATTTTTTCTTTTATTCTTGTTTTCGTTATTCTTTTTAGTGAGGTTTTCACTTAATAATTGACGTTTCTTTAGATTTATTACTAAATCTGTTGACTTCTTTAGGAGTTAAATCCATTGAAATTATATGTCCCAATAGGTTATTTGGGGGCTAAATACATATACAGACCCCTTAACTATTCGACTTTTTCTGCATATACACCTCAATTAAGCCATGTATTTATGGAACCCTTTGCTCCATCAAAAAACGTGTCAATTGAGCCCAATCGCTGACATGGCGTGGCATGTGTAATACGCTTTCCTAAAGGAGAGTGAGAAACCATAATTAATAAATAAATTAAACATAAAAAATTTCAACCAATAAAAAAAACACATTAAAGAATTTTTTTTTTTTAAATGAAGAAAATAACCATCATCTTCTTCTCCATATCTTCTCTCCATTAATGGCTTCTTTAAAAATCAATCATATATAAGTTGAGCGAGAAACCATAATTAATCAACAAAATTGAACATAAAAAACCCCAACCAATAAAAAAAACACATTATAAAGAAATTAAAAAAAAATAGTCATCATCTTCTTCTCCATTAATGACTTCTTTAATAATCATTCATATATAAATTGAGTGAGAAATCATAATTAATGGCTTCTCCATATCTTCTTCTCCGTTAATGGCTTCTTTAAAAAACACATGAAGAAATTAAAAAAAAAAAAAAATCATCATCTTCTTCTCCATATCCTCTTCTCCATTATTGAAGGAATTTTCCTTCTAGCAGTAGTACATATGTAACATTTAGAGATATGAAGAAGAAGAATAAGATATAATTTATATTTTTTACTTTCCGTGTTTAATCACGAAGGGGAAGGGGGAGGAGGGGGGGGGGGCTGTTCAAACGACCAAAGAGGGGGGTTGTTCAATCAACGAAGGGGGAGGGGGTTGTTTGGAAGAGAAGGGTTGTTGGGGTGGGGTGTATTAGTTTTTTTTTTTTAATTTAAAATTAATTTTATTAAAAAATTATTTTTATAATTATTTTAAGTTAAAATTATAAGTGTCATTATTTGATTTGCCACTTTGTCACGTCACTGGCGTGTGTATTACACACATTTTATAATTTTTGGCACGTCAACAGATTTGGCTCAATTGATACGTTTTGTGAAGTAGTAAAAGGTTCAATAGGTACATAACTTAATTGAGATGCCTATATGAAAAAAGTAAAATAGTTGAGGGACCTGTATATATATTCAGCCTTATTTGGAAATTAAACTTAATCAATTCTGAGAAATACTAATTGTGCAACTTTACAGGTTATTAATTTTTTGTTCTTATTAAATAGTATATCACAAACTAATTGTGAAATTATTAGATAGACATGAACTTTCTTACTTCAAAGTCAATTGCTTAATAAAGGAAATGATCTTATTCAGTTTGAATAAACTCTTTGAAAATGTGAAAGAATTTGAGTATTCATTTCAAAAATTTTAAATGAAGATGAAGTGATTCAAGATGTTATAGGCATCATTTCTACCCCATACTATACAAGAAAAGTCTAAGTCACACCTAAATTATATAAGTGACCTAGTACACACCTTAACTATATAAAATTGATATTATTACCTCCCCGCGACCCCCATTCTAAGGTGCGTGTGTTACACTTATTTTAGATCCGTCCAACCTATTAAATAACAAAAGTAAACGGCTAAAAACATTAAGGGAAAAGGTATCGTTTCCACCCCAAACTAAAGTCGATAATCGAATCCACACCTAAACTATATAAATGACCTATTACACACCTTAACTATAAAAAAGTGATACTTTTTACTGACGTGGTGCTGACGTGGCAGCGCGTGTAAAACACTACACCACATGCAAGTGGTGGTAGCCTGACAGGGTGTAAATAGTTCCACTTTTTTATAGTTTAGGTGTGTAATAGGTCACTAGTATAGTTTAGATGTGGCTTCAACTTTTCGGATATAGTATGGGGTGGAAACAATGTCTTTTCCCAATTACATATTACATATTCTCCCCGCCCCTTTCTTCTAGTGCTTGAATGCTCAATGGATTGTAGTGTTTTACTAAAAAAAGGAGGGGGGGGGGTGAGGGTGGCAGGCAGGGGAGCTAAAAGAGGGTAACAGAAATGTGTGCTTGTGGTGGTGTTGATTTTGAACAAACTTCATTCCTGGAGCATAATGCTCGTTTCTGAGAAGATTGTGGAGTCTATCTGATCTCAAAAAAAAAAAAAGATTATTATAGAGTCTAATGATTAGGCCTACTTTGTCTACATACATTGCGTGCTCCTTGTTCCTTATTACTCTCAAGTCTTAGTTTAGTTGTTAATAATATTATATACCCTATCTAAGGAGCTAGTAAAACATCCTAATATGCATGACATCCTCATTTTGTTGAAGCTAATTTACGTTTCCAAAGTTCAAAAGAAAATCTCATTTATCGATTTTGATCTAGTTTCAACAATTTAGAAGAAAAATAATGAAGCATAAGAAAAGACAAAAATGGTGAAAATGGAGACTACTATGTGACAATGCTTATGGGGTTTGAAGTAGAGGTCCTCCATGGGATGAATGGAGAGATGGTGTTATTCCAGAGATGATATAGCCACCAAAATCCAAAAGAAAAGGCTTGGCAGGGCTTAATTTTTCAGGGCGAGACATTTCAATTTTACATTTTTGCACGACTCAGTCATTTCTTTGTGCATCTTTATATCATCAATTTGGCTTCAAACTAGTGATACTTTCTCTGCTTTCCAATATACAGAAAAGGATCAGAAAAGAACTCGGGTAGCAAATACATACTTTTCCTTATTTATGGCCATTGGTAACATTCTTGGCTTTGCAACTGGATCTTACAGTGGCTGGTATAAGATCTTTCCTTTCACCCTCAGTACTGCATGTACCATCAACTGTGCCAATCTAAAGGCCGTTTCTATTTTCGACATTATTTTTATTACAACAACTACATGTATTAGCATATCGGTAGCAAAGAAGCAGCCTCTAAATCCTAGTCGTGGTTCTTCTCATACTAGAGAAGAGATTGTCGAATCAAGCCATGGTCAAGAAGAAGCTTTTCTCTGGGAGTTGTTTGGAATTTTGAAGTATTTCCTCGATGTTGTTTGGGTGATCCTGCTTGTCACTGCCTTGGCATGGTTTCCCACCTGGTGTCTATAGCTACTTGATCTGTTCAGTTTGTCCAAGTTTTAATGGGTTAGACATGAGATATATTGCAAATGGGCTAAGTTTGGACACAACCAATGCTAGCCCAAAGTCAACCCATGAAACAACCCAAACTCAACTTTCAATCCCAATAATTTGATTTTTTTTGGTAACAAAAGTTTTATTCAAATGAAAAAGAGATAAAGACACAAGTATCCGCCTAAACTATACCCGAAATTGCTATGACATATTTAAGCTTTACGGGGGTCCTATTACCCCCTAAACTCATTTTCTTTTTGTATTTTTGTTCTTCTTTTATCTGACATGGTTGTCATGTCATCATAAAAGGATTATAAAAATATTTTCGTACTTGTGCCTTATCTATATAATTATAAAAGAATCCCAACCTTAACTTGAGACCTGATATTAACCAAGGATGTGACCCTGACCCAGACTAAAATTTTGAACCTGACTCAGGATCAGACACCCAATAACGACCCAAAATTCGAACCTGAAATATATCCAAACATGGGACAAAAACCTTAACCCCCGACCCCAATCGGGGACTTGATCCCAGTCCAAACCTGGGACTTGACCCCTGACCCTAGCTTGACACTAACCTCTATTCAGTACTTCACCATGCCCTAAGACCGAAACATTAACTCATCTTATTTTGGGACTTCTAACCTCTGCTCGACTTGAAATTCGATACCAACTCTTTAACCCAACTTGAAACTCGATTTCATTTTTGTTTCAGGACTAAGGCTCATTTAGGTACCCTAACCTTGACTCTCCCCATCTCAAGATTCGACCCTCGACTCCAACCTTAACTAGTGACTTGACCCTACATCGATTTGGGTCTTGACTCCCGACCCAACTAGTGACTTAATCCCTACCCAATAACAACTAAGTATCCAATCCCTACCCCAACCTAGGACTCGATCCCTGACATAAAATGAACACAAAGTTCAAACCTCAGCTCGACCTAGATTCGAGATTCGACCCCGATACAACCCAAGTTTTAATTCTGGCCCTAACTTTAACTCAGAATCGAACTCTCGATCTCACCCTGGTCTAACTCAAGATCTGATTGTTGACCTTGACCCGATACTTGACCCCAATCACAATTTGAGGCCCGACCCTCTACCTATCTCCAAATTTCAACTCGAACCTCAATTAGAATTAAGACTCGATACTTGACTTGAAAAACAAAACTCAACTCGACCTTGAAGCAAGATTTGAAAAATGACCCTCAATTCCAACTTAGGACTCGACCCTCAAATACAACCTTGTTCATAAACATGACCTAGACTCGAGACCTGATCTCGAGCTTGATCTTGGACCCAATTTCTTTTTTTCTTTTTCTTAAAATTAGTGTATTTGTTAATATATATTATTCTTATTAGTTAAAAGTAGAATTTTAAAAAGGTAAAAGGGTAAAAAAAATACTTCTCTACTTAATTGGTTTAATTTACTCCTAGTTATATTATGGAGCAAAATATGCCCTTGTCATTTTACTATAGGATCAAATATGCTCTTCTCATTACTAAACTTAACATATTTACCCTTGAAAAGCTGTACGACTATCCCACCAACTTAGGGACCTGGTCCCTAACTAATGTATGCAGTAATGAACAAGATTAGATAAAAAAAATGCAACAAAAACAAACAATGCACACACAATATTTACGTGGAAACCTCCTTGCTCAAGGGAGTAAAACCATGACCTACCATGTAGGATTTTCAACCACTTTACTATCTTCAAGAAAACTCAAATACATACTCTATGGTTAAAGGATTAACCTCTGAAACTTCAACAACTTGCAATAGCTCTATTGCAATACTCTAAAGTAATAACTCTGTTGCACTATTAAACCAACTAAATCTAACTGAATCAATAACATCCTAACTCTAGCCTCAATGTTAACTAACTATGGCGGACTCAACACGCATGAAAACAATAAAGAATGAGGAAACCTACAATTTATTGACTAGAGCAGTACGTAACAATGACAAATCACTAAACAAGGACTGAAGTACAACATGAGCTTAAGATAAACGTAACCATTGAGCGGGTCCCTGTTGCAAGTGAGGCTTTGGTTTAAATATTTACTTCAAGAGAGATTTAATGTTCTTTGTATATGGAAGCTTAGGTTTTCTTGTTGTAACATGTTGCATATATATAAGAAAAGAAAGCCTGCGATTCTTTTGATTGGATGAAGAAAAAAGGTGTTACAGCTTTGCCACCAACTTTCTGCCACCCGGTACTATTTCCAGCTAGATTGCTGACTTAGCGCAGAAAGGCATAGTCCAGATGAACCTGGTGTCTAAGTGGTTGCAATTTTTATAATCAAAAGGCTATGCATAGCTCTACTGAACCAGGTCCCAAGGTTGGTTTGTCAATCATCAAAACTAGAAAACTAACAATTTCCCCCCTTTTGATGATTACAAACCATACTCATCTTATCACAAGATTCACTACAAGTCTTTTCCTCCTGTCACTGATACCTGCTAAACAAAGATAAAATAAGAATAAAGCACTTCCCCCCTGCCGATAAGAACCTGGTCCCTAAACTACTTACACATATATATACCTTATCTTCCCTATTTTGACATCATTAAAGAGTTAAACAGTAAACCACGCAAAAGATAAGCACACATGTTAACTTCTAGACATTGATGCTACACTAACATAAATAAGTAAAATCATATAAAAAAGGAAAGATGATAACATCAACACACAAAATATTCATTAATCATAAAGGCCAGCATCATATAATGTCTAGAAAATGGCATCAAGAACTAAGTACAAGATAAATACCACGATAACAACTAAAAGATAGGGCTTAAAAGAAGGGGCTTAAGACTACAAGACATGGTTGGGACCAGGTTGGATAGACATCAGGTAGAAGGATCAGAAAAAGGACCAAAAAATTAGCGAAGAAAGAGAGTTATTTGTTCATTTTCAGCGGCATGGTTCTTCAAAGGTTGTTTAGTCAAGTCCTCAACTTTGGCTTCCAAATTCTGAATCTTAGACCTTAGCATTTCATTACAGATTGTAGACTCTTACTTCTACCTAGTCCCTTCTCTTGCCCCATTAAGTGAGTTTCCTTTAGAGTAGCAAGTTTTGTATCCTTTTGCGCCAAGTGAGCAGACATCTCCTCTAGCTCACTGGTCAATGTCGCGCCTCATTTTTCTCGCGGAAAGCGAGATTCTACGTGACCACTCTTTTTAAAATTATTTTGAAAAGAAGTGTGAAGAGTTGCCACCTAACGAATTAAGGTGCGTTAGGGCACCGGTCTAGGCTACTACGAACCTATTTTGTTGTTTTATCTTAGTTCACCAAAGATTCGAGTAAGGGTTCAAATTACCTTGAAAGAAAGGTGTTAGGCACCTTTCGAGGTCTACAAAGTGGTTCCCAGCCGAATTCGTACTTTACATGGGGTTTCTATGTGATCAAATAAGGTCTCTTGTTTTATTATTAATTTAATGTTTAACTAAGTGATAAAACAATTAATAAACAAACACACTATTTTTATTGCTTCTAATTATTAATTATCTAAGTGATAAAATTACTAAAAACATGTGATGAGACAAGCAAGGAGAAAGAAATGACATACTTTACAACAAAGGGGACTGCTTATATAATAAACTAACTACCCCAGATAAATAATCATGTAAAGTAAATAAAAGAATAAACAAAATTCATCAAATTAAATAAAGAAATGTTTTTGATTTCATTCGGATCAGAACCCCAACTTGTTTAATCATCAGTTGACCCACTGGCCGAACTCTTAGACAAGTCATATGTCTTACCTTTAATGTCGGTTGGAGATCATCACGTTCAAATGACTACCTGTCCCATCCACCTAGATTGGTTGTTAACTCTAAAGGCGTTCTAAGACAAGGATAAAACTAGCGTATTTAGTAATACATATCGTCCCGCCTATAGCCCAAGAGGCATTGGACTTTGCTATATTGGTTTTATGGTCTAGACAAAATAAAGCTATGTTGCCTAAGACTCGAGACGCGTAACACATTGAACATCAAGTAGCAAGTAATGTCTCACATTAGCCCCGTGGTTATTAAAGATGATTAATGTGATGAACATGCAAAGACAAATAATTACTTATTTTGTGTCATTAACCTGTGGGCTGGTTATTAAAGATGATTAATGTGATGAACATGCAAAGACAAATAATTACTTATTTTGTGTCATTAACCTGTGGGCATGATATCTAAGTGTTCAACAAGTGATAGCGTGACAAAATGTAACTGTGATTCGTGTTCAAATTGTTAAAAGAGGGTGTCAAGTGTGTGGTAAATGTGTCAAGGAATTGTGCTCACGAATTTATTGTGCAAGTGTCATAAAAATAATGAGAGTATAAGAAACTAGAAAAATGTGGAAAGCACATTAACATGTTAAGGGACACAGTGGTGTATTTAAATCTAGTGTTTAACATGTTAAGAATGCCTAAAATCTAACATTTTAACATGCTGAAAATTATGCAAACAGTGCAGAAATTTCATGCTAACAAGTTGAAATTGCCTTGATATGTCAAAAAAAATGACATTCTTGATCTACAAATTAACTTGTTGAAATGCTTAAAATTTGATATTTTAACATGCTTAAAAATTATGTTATTAGTCCAGGAATTATCCACGTACCATGTAACATAAGTAAAACCTAAATTGTGCCTATCAATACTATTCATAGAGCACGTAAATTCCCATCCCCCAAAGCAGTCCCAAATTTTATTATTACAATAATAATGTCTTTACAATAATGTTACAAATCAAATGATACAAAAATAAGAAAGGAAAAACGGCAGGTGTAAGGAATAACGTATTATGTTTAACGTTCCGGCGACTCTTCAAATAATCCCGACCTGTAGAGCAATAACATGGCAATGGTGGGGACAAACAAGATACTATGGCATGCTTCAATACACAAAGTGACCAAACAATTACATGACAAACACAACATAGAGAAGTCCCTATGAACATGATTTCTAACAAGTTAAATCATTCAACGAACAGATAAGAAATTAAATTACATCATTTTAGATACTTACTGATGAGCAGTAATAAAATAAATAATGAGAATAATGAAAACAATCACTTGTAAGAATAATGTGTGGTGATTTCAGTAAGCCTCCAAGAAAACCAAAGAACTCTTAAGAATACGTAATTTCTTGTATCAAAATAGCTAGTGATTTTCTTATAGGGAGTGTTTTTTTTTTCAAGAACTGTCCCTTAATTTGAAAAGAAGGATTGTTTATATAGTAGAAGGGTATTGGGGATTGAAAGAAAAGAAATACATGAGTGTTAATTAGTAGCAACAAAAAAGGAAAAAGATATTAAGAAAAAATCAGTCAGAATCAATTAAGGAAGAGGATATTGATGAAGCCAATCAATGGAGTTTTTCATAAATATAAAATCACACTTATAATATCAAATTTAGTCAAAGAAAATAAAAGGAAAACATCCGTTAAGCAAATCAATTATATTGCAATCGGGCACACCAATTATGTACTTACCACAAATAGGCATGTGAAACATGTCTGATGTTGTGAGAAAGGACTGCTAATTACAATAAAAGAATAAAATAAAGTAAAATAAAAAATAGAAAGGCAACTAATCATATAAGCATGTTCCTTAATCACTAACGTTGATTATGCATCCAATCAACTCAAATCATCAAGTCATCCAAATTACAAGGCAATCAGTTCCATAATCTTCAGTCAAGAGTAAAAAACAAGATTAATCATTTTTCGCAAAAACTAAGTGTGCAGCTTATCGATGTCAAACAAATCCAACAGAATACAATTCACAAGCAATAATAGTGATTTTAAGATTTAGAAAAACAATCAGTAGCCTAGTTAAGTATCACCAACTTCATGTATGTGAGAGCCTAAACATATCAGTAAACCCGAATCACAGAAATCAATATCAAAATCAATAACATCAGCCGAGTTAGTCGATTTCAGATCACAGAGAGTAATATTAAACAATGACTAATATAAAATTAATAATGGACAGAACCTGTGATGGTGTCTATCGATCAAACATAGTCGGAGGGGTTACCAATCGATACCTCACCGGTCATGACCTCCGGTGAGGCAAAATGGTATAAACTCGTGACTGCATGGTCGTGAAGTGGTGATAGGAGAAGGGTTTTGAGGCTGACCGATGGTAGAGATGCAGAGAACAGGGCGGCGGCGTGCTCTGGTCGCTGACTAGCAGTGAGAAAGATGGAGATCAGACTGTCGTTGTTCGTCGGTGGCTCATGGTATATCTGGGGGTGGCGCATGGATTTCATAAGAACGGAGGGACGTTGATCATAGTTGGGGGGGGGGGGCTGCTCGTGGTGGTTGATGGAGAGAGAGAAAGAGGAGAAAAGGGGGAAAGGAGGCTTGCCAGTGCTGGGATGGCCGGTGGCAGCCATGGATGCTGATGATGAGGAGGAGTGTAGAGGGAGAAGGTAGAGAGAGAGAGAGAGATCATAGAGAGAGATAGAGGAGCTGTGGCTCTTTTGTGAAAAATGAAGAGGGTTAGGGTTTTGTTTGGTTTTTAAAAGGAAAGAAGGCATATCAAATCTCAGCCATTAGATAAATTTTGATCAACGGGTAGGATTTAAGATTATGTGGAGTCAGAATGTGGCTAGGATTGTAAGAAATTAGGCCAAAATTGACATAATGTACGTAAATGTGGCTAGAAATGTCATCTTGTTGTAAAATTAAATATGTATAAGAATGAAATGGAATTGACCGCTACTGTTGTAATAATAATAATAATAATAATAATAATAATAATAATAATAGTTATAATAATAATAATGATAATAATAAATAATAACATATATATATATATATATATATACAATAACAATTAATGAATAATAATAACAAATAATATATATAATAACAATGATAAATAATAATAAACAATAATAATAATAATAACAGATAAATAAAAATAATGAATAATAATTGCTAATAATAAAAATAACAATAGTAGTAATAATGCAACACTAGACAATGTATTTGTAAAAAATGTGAGTGTGCACAATTATGTGAAAAATAACTTAATAAATATTAATAAAATTACGTAAAACATCGTACTTGAGTTTAAAAATTATAAAAATGATACTAAAAGATAATAAAATAATTTATGCATTTTTCTAAATTATGAATGTGCCACGTAAATATGAATTTAATATAAGAATAATGTGTAAAAGTATTAATAATTTAAATTAAATAATTTTGATAAAAATAGCAGCCCAAAAGTGGTATCGAGGGTCAAAATTGGGTGTCAACAGCTGCCTCTTCGTTGCTTGAGAATGATGAAAGAATTGTCAAGCAACAAAAGTTGATGTAGTAGCCAATTTTGTTCGATTGAGGAAGATTCATTGGAGTTAAAACGACGGGAGGTGGTTTTAAAAATAATGTGGCCGAGACTTCAGGTTCAAGCCGCCTACATATCTCTGGTTTTACGAGATCAGGCCATTTGTAGTTCTAGATTTAGGAATGGACAATATTCCTAAAGAATGTCATCGATAAAGGATGGGGCATCAAAAGTGATATTGTGGGTCAACAACCTGGGACGAAATTTAATGGGATTTGGAATAGTGACGTATGGAGAAGTTTGAAAATGTTGAGGTTGGTGAGGTGATGGATGAATAGATGGGGTAATATTCTGAAAACAAAAACAAAAATTATCTCTATTTATTATTCCTTCTCTGTTACCTGCGTCTTTACATCGTACTAAATAACAAAGGTTAGGTATGTAAGAAATAAATAATCGATAAACGTAAAGTGAATGTGGAAATAAAAAAAGCGTATATCTTTTATCATGGAATCGCGTGATTAGCTTTTGACAGTGAATGTGGAAATAAAAAAAGCGTATATCTTTTATCATGGAATCGCGTGATTAGCTTTTGGCTTCTTATCATGTGATCGGTTATTGGGCTTCTCATTGTGGGATCAGCTTTTGGGCTTCTCAATGCATTGTGGAATCGTGTGATCATCTATTTAGCTTCTCATCGTGGGATCAGCTTTTGGGATTCTCAATGCATTGCGGATCGTGTGATCAGCTGCTTGGTTTCTCATCGTGGGATCAGCTTTTGGGCTTCTCGATGCGTTGTGGAATCGTGTGATTAGCTTCTTGGCTTCTCATCATGGGATCAGCTTTAGGGCCTCTCGATGCATTGTGGAATCGTGTGATCAGTTTTTTGGCTTCTCCTTGTAGGATCAGCTTTTGGGCTTCTCGATGCATTGTGGAATCGTGTGATCAGTTTTTTTGCTTCTCATCGTAGGATCATCTTTTAGGCTTCTCGATGTATTATGGAATCGTTTGATCAACTGTTTGGCTTCTCATCGTGATCTATACCTATTGGTCCTGCCATTTTTAGCTCGTCTCTGCAAAGACGGTTAGCGTAGATATATATATATATATGTACAGAAAATTAAACTTTGTAACAAACGACCATAACAATAAAGATAATAGAAGATGAGAAAATGTATCTATCGTATTTGTTGGAGCAATTGTGAAGTCTCTCATCATGATGTTAGATCGGTTATTGTGCCTTCTCATGATGGAGTGATTTCTGTCATTTGTACCTGTTAATCCTGTACTCAAAGAAAAGATGTCAGTCAAAAAGAAATGTGAATTTGTACCATGCTCGTGTCGACTCCTTGGTCGTTGTTTTCTACTCTATGAATCATTAGGATTTGTACTCTATCGTGATGAAATTTTTGAGGAATTCTCAAAAATTTTTGCCCTAGTTTGTAAAGCGTCTTTCGCTCGTCATTGTGAATAGATTATTAGCTCGTGAAATTTTTGAGGAATTCTCAAAAAAAAATTCCTCAGATTATAATGAAAGGCGCCTTTTGCATGTCATTGTGAATTGATATATTGTTTAATCATGAATTTTTTGAGGTTTTCTTAAAACATCAAAAATTCTGCCCTAGTTTTTATCTTTAGAGTCTTATATTCCTATACCACTCAAAGAAAATATTAGTCTAAGAGAAATGATTGTCTTACATTTGAATATTGTAATCTCAAATGTAATCTACCTTTATATGCTCAAGAGTTGGATTGATTTAGAAGTGTAGGAATGTGAAAGACAGGGGGAAAGAAATGTTTTATTAAATAAAAAACAGACCCTATGTATCCAAATGGAAGTTAGGTCAAACATAGTTCATGAGTACAAAGAAATATAGAGAAAAAAAGAAAATATTGCTAGCCGTAAGGCGAGTAAAATAGTGACGTGAAACAAGAACATCAATTCATGTGATGCGCTTTATGTTTCTTTCGTGAACGTATGAGATCTTTTTGGACAGAGTAGGAGTGGATCTGACAAGCCTTGTTTCGAGGATCAAAATCAGCGTGGGTCTCATTATATCAATAACCTTGTGTTAGAGGTATAAAAGGTGATGAATCCTCTTTCTCTTCCTTGGGTGGATTCTTTATTTCATATTCTAATTTCTTACCAATAGAAATTAGACTCTCAAATTTGTGATTGACCAGGAAGAACATTTTCTGAAAGTATATTTCGTATAGTGTCTTGAGAAAAATTTGGATCAATTCCTTCTCAAGTACAGAAGGATGTATTTTGGAAGCCTCTAACCTCCATTGAGTTGCATATTCCACAAACTATTCATGGGTCTCTCTCTTCATCTCGAGTAATTCTCACCTTGTTAGACCAGTATTGATGTTAAACTTGTATTGCCTCACAAAATCTTGAGCCAATTATGTCATTTGTCAAAGTTTTGTTGGGCGAACCATGTGAGTGCCATTCCTGACAAACTCTGAATAAACAATCTCATAAGGAGAGGCTAATTATGCCCTATACCAATTAGTCTACCATAATAGTCCTTTAGATGTGTGATTGGATCTCCATGTCCATCGAATATATTGAATTTGGGGACTTTGTATCCTGGAGGTAAATCAATCCACGGATGTATACATAATTTCTCATAACTCAAGACATAGATACCCCTAGAATGCAGTTCCTCATTCATCTTTCTTTCTATGTCACAAAGCCTTTGACAACGTTCATTTGATTTGATCCTTTCCCTTTCAGAAGTGTTATGTGCAAAAGAGAATTGCTGAGAAGGGGTGTGGGTAAGGTGAGGATAAGGACTTATAGTGTTTTTTCCTTGGGCGATGAGAAGGAGGACTGAAAACTTTTCAGATATTGAACATATTTTTCATGTTGCAGATTGTTACTTGAGTTCGATGTTCAAATGCTAGACAACCTTAAAATAAGATATGTAAGGCACACAAAATTACTATATAACACATAAGTTTGAAAGATAATAAATATAAAATAAAAGGTATTCAAGGAAGAAGTCTAAGATTTAATAAGTGATATAGGAGTAAAGATTTAAGCGCCTGACGCATGAAATAGTAAAGTGACAGGATATGATATAGATTTTGCAATTGTGATTGTAAAGAAGGTAAGAGATATAGAAAATGAACAAGGTTGACTTTTGTTGGAAATCAGATTTGTTAATTCACATCATATTGTTAATTCACCCAACTCTATACAGAAAAATGATAAAGCAGGGGAAAAGAAAGTTTTATTATGGAGATACGGAACTCATCAAATGAGCACCTACGTATCCACAAGAAAATCAGGTTGATCGTAGTTCAAATTACATAAGCAAGGAAGACTTAAAAAAAGGAAACTGCAGAATGTAAAACTTGAAGGAATTTTAAATGTTGAAAGTCTAGAGCGGAGAATCAACATAATATCCTCTACACCAATGTAGAACATTTGAAAGTCAAGACTAGTAAATCATTCATCATCACAATTCGGCTTCATCACACTTATCAATTTGTCGTCAATCTGTGCTTGAATTTTTTCTTTTAATGTTCGACACTCTTCTGTGGTGTGCCCTTTCATCCCTGAATAATAAGTACAACATTTAGAACAATTAAGCCATGGTGCACATGTGTTCATAAAGATTGTGGGAATAGGATTGATAAAGCCAACCATCCTTAATTTATGGGCTTAACCAAAGAGGTGTATTATCTTGGTGGATTTTTTTGAATGTTACATTAAGGTCTGGTGGATCGGGTGGATCGCTGGTTTGTTGGAGGATTTTGATAAAAAATTGGAATATAGTTTGATGTTGGAGCAATAAATGAATGTGGGTACCAAACAATTTGAGGGGGAAGTCTTGTGAAGGATTGGGGATAATAGGCTTGGACATAATTGAATGCTGGAATGATTTTTTGAGCTGGGTACCATATCGGTTGGGGATGGGGTATGCTTACTCTAGCCTTCAGTGGTTTGGATGTCTTGTCGATGATTGTCTTTCTCTTATCGCCAAACTGTGACTCCACCAAATCAGTCTCGACTACGAGCTTCCTCTTAAGCTTATTATCAAATCTCCTCATAAAGTCGCTCGCCAAATTATTCCAAAATACCTATTTGCTAGTGTCATTTTTGGCGTACCACATCAATGCTGGACCCTTAAGTGAACTAACAAAGAGTTTCGTCTTTAGGCTATCACTTTTTCCTATAACCAATAGCTTGTCAAGGTACTCCTTCAAATGGGAATGAGGGTTTCCCAAACCATCATATAATGGAAAGTTCAGGCCCTCGATTCTATCCTTGTCTTCTTTCCTTAATTTGGATGACTCATTCATTTAGGGTTGTTGAGATGATCCTGCCTCATGGTTAGGAACTTGTCCTTCTTTCTCTTTGTCCTTACTTGTATTTGTCAACTCAATAAGTGATTTTAGCAATGCAAGTGAAAACTGACTTGGGGACATATGTGTATCACAATTAAGCATAGGCGAAGTTGTCAATATAGGAGACTCTGTGGTATGAATTAGAGGGTTGAATTCTGCTTCAGATTGCGACTCTGGTGGTATCTCAATCGAATCTCAAATATCAATCATTATCGCTCTAAATTTCTCTATTCTTCTTCCTAACCTTTTGATGCTCAAAATAGCTCTATTTTGATGCAAACCCAAACTTTCGTGCTCAGCTTAGCTGGTGGCAACATTGATAAGCCTTGCTTGACTGGCCATTTCTGATGTTCAACTTAAGTTAACCTTAGAAGAAAGGATTTATAATTAGGAACAAAGAGCATGCTCGGGAGTCTAGGATAAATATTATACTCATGAGTTATGCTCATTTGGAGTAAATAGACGTTATGAGAGCCCTATGTAACTTAGAGGCTGCGAAAGCTAGAGTACATAATGAGTATAATAGTATCAAAAGGATCACGTGGGACATTGTATGTAAGCATTGAAAGTAGTAAGAGAAGAATATCCTAAAATGATAAGTTGTACTATAAGATTATGGATGAGACTAAAGAAAAAGTTTAGCCTAGAGATGATTGATATGCTAACGGATGAGCCTAGAGGATAATTGAAGGAAGTTTTTCATAGACCCTAAGAGTGTTTGTTAGGGACCTAGCATGACAAGAATTTTAAGGTTATAAGCTCTAAAGTGAGGAACACTAAATATAAAGAGTGACTGGGGCAAGAGTGGAAACAACAAGATAGGCGCATGTCAATACATACATAGAAATGCAACACATAGCAAGTAATTATGAGTCCTTTTGAGGTCATGAACCTCTTTGGGCTTTGAATGAGACTAACATTCAACGCTTCAAGGGTGCCAAGGCATCCTACGTTGAATGGGATGTATATTCCTTAATAAAAGAAATGTGTAACAAAGATATAAAGTACAAGAGTGGGTTTGTGACATGGTTCCCTCAAGTCGACAACTAAAAAGTAGGAAAGCTTGTGACTGTCGATGTACCGCTGATCGATCAATCCACAAAGCATTTCCCAAAGGTTGTTTTTGGAAAAAATATCCGTGTAACCACGTAACCGTTCGTAAAAAGAAAATAAATGAGGTTTCAAGTAGAGAAAAGTATGAGCAGAATGCCAGTTATATAAAGCAGTAATTGTCGCACCTCATTTTCCTCACAGAAAGCGGGATTCGACGTGACAAACTCTTTTTGGAATGTTTGAAGGTGGGGTGTGAAGAGTCACCACCTAACGAATTAAGGTGCGTTAGGGCACCGGTCGAGGCAACGACGAACCTATTTTTGTTGTTTTGTCTTAGTTTACCAGAGTTCGGGTAACGGTTCAAATTACCTCGAAAGGAAGGTGTCAGACACCTTTCGAGGTCGACAAAGGTGGTTCTCGACTGAATTCATACTTTACGTGGGGATTCTATGTGATCAAATGAGGTCTCTTTTTTTATTATTAATTTGATGTTTGACTAGGTGATGAAATAATTAATGAGAAATTTCTAATTATTAATTATCTAAGTGATAAAACATATATTAAGATAAGCAAGAAGAAGGAAGGAAAACAATTATAACAAGGATTGCTTATGTGATAAACTAACTACCCCAAATAAACATGAAAAGTAAATAAAAAGTCAAAAAGAAATCGTCCAAGTCAAACAAAGAAATATTTTGGTTTTATTCGGATTAGAAACCCAACTTGTTAATCATCATCCGACCAAAGGGTCGAACTCTTAGACAATTAATAATGTCATTAGCCTCACAGTTAATATTTTATTGGGATAATCATTTCTGAATGACTACCTGTCCCAACCTATCTAGGCTGGATGTCAAGTCTAAGGAAATTCTATGACAAGGATAAAACTAACGTTTTTAGTAATACTTAACGTCCCACCTATCGTTCAAGAGGCATTGGACTTTACTATTTTTGAATTTGTGTTTTAGACAAAAAGAAAACTATGCTGCCTAGGACTCTAAGCGCGTAACACGTTGGACCGCAAGTAGCACATAATTATTCTAAGTTAGCCTCTTGGTTAATTAACGTTCGTTAATGTGATTAACATGCATAGACAAATAATTATCTTATTTTGACATTATTAAACTATAGACATGAAATCTAAGTGTTAAACAATTGATAGTGTGAAAAAGACAACTGTGATTCATGTGTGAAACAGTACATCGTCAAATTGTGGGAAAAGGGTGTCTAAAGTGTAGTAAATGTGGACCAAATGTCATAAACTAAGAAACAAAACTATTGAAATGCATTAAAATGCCTAGTGTTTAACATGCTAAGATATTTTAATAGTGCAGGAATTAATGTAAACATATCTAAGTTTCAATACTAACATGCTGAAAATAGTTTTAATACGCAGAAATTGTGCAGAAATAGGTTCTAGCAATGCTGAAATTATGTAAAGATGCAAAAACAGGTTTTGGCAGTGATGAAATTATTTCAAATATGCAGTAACAGGTTTAATATGCAGAAAATTTTATAATATGCAAGAAATATATTAAAATGTGTAGGAAAGATGTTATGAATGTCCAGGAAATATCTAAAATGTGCAGAGAGTGTGTTTTAATGATGCTACAATTTGATTTAATATACCAGGAATTAAGTCTAACATACCAAAAATCAATTTATGGTGCTGAAAATTCCACTAACATGTTGAGATTGATTTATTATACCAAAATTGTATTTTTTAATGTAGAAAGTGAATAAACAAATGGGGGCATGCAGGACGTTAATGTGAATGTGCTAAAACATGTTTAAATAAATTTTTTAACATAATAAAAGTTTATTAACATGTTAAAAATATGTTGACCAGATTATTTTAATGTTAGACTTGCTAGAAGACATGACATGCTCAAATTCGTTTTAATATACCAAAATTATGCCCACATACCAAACATGTAATGTTGCTTAGTAAGTTATAGTTTTTAACATGCAGAAATTTAATGTAGGCTAACGTACAAAAATATGGTCATGCCCGAACATCAATGTGAATACGTCTAAAGTGTAGAATGCTTATATTTTATTTTAATGTGTCGAGTATTAAGAGAATCTTAAGTAATATTTGAAATAAATTAGTTAAATAGTCTTCTATATGATTCATGTAGCATGTAACACACATAAAACCTAATTTTGTCCCTATCTACACTATTCATAGAGCACGTACATCCCCACCCCCTGAAGCAGTCCCCAAATATTATGCATACAATAAGAACAATGTTTATACAATATAATTGAACAAATAAGAAACTATGAAGCTAGGAAAGAGATGAAGTTGAAGTAAACGGCCCCTTCCAAGTTCTGACGAACCTTTAATAATCATAACTTGTCAAACGTAAAGCAACAACATGGCAAACACAGAGGCAAACAAAGATACCATGGATTAATTTTATACACAAATGATCAAACAATTACATGATAAGTACCACAGAAGAGTTCTTGTGAAAATAATTTCAAACACGTTAAAGCATCCAATGAGTAAATAGATAATTAAATTGCATCATTTTAGGTACTTACAGGTGAGCAACAATAAGAAATAATAGAAATAATAAAGATGAACATTTGTGATAATACTATGCGGGAACCCCACTAAGCCTCCCAGAAAACCAAAGAAGAATATCTAATTTCTTTTGTATTAAAATAACCAATGATTTTTGTTAGGAGAGTAATGATTGTGGAACTTGTCCGTTAATGAAAAAGAAGAGTTGTTTATATAGTGGGAGAGTAGATAAGTAAAAGGTAAGGAATTGGTAATAAATCAACAGTGTCGGTATGAAAGGAAAATAAAATATTCTATAAAATTTTTCTGTAAGTTAATCAATTGAGTGGGCGAGAAATATGCTAATTGGTTGGTTAAGAAAACTTTTTCCTTTAAATAAGTGATCCAATCAATCAAAGGAAAAAGTAAAAGAGGTAAAAGAATATTCAAGAAAAATTCAAATCCGTGAATTGAATCCTCAAGAGGAACAAAATATGTTAAGTTACCATAAATGTATACACACAATCTGTCAAGTATATGTAAAGAAAAATCAAAAAGCTCACACAGAAAATTTCTGCCATAAATATGTAACCATGATGCCATTATTTTGTTTAAAAATAAATAAATACAACAAACCAATCGATAAACATATTCTCATTCACATACAAGTTATAGAAATTCAAGTAATATTTACTAAAAATGACTAAAAAGGAAGAAAAAGTTGTCTCAATTTTATCAAGAAAATTGAATCAATTAACATCATACCAAATAAGAGAATCTTCAATTAGTGAAACATCTATTTATGGCATGAAATCTCATCAACCAAATATGAGAGAATAATAATGTGTCAGTGTAAGGCAACGTAAAAATCAGTCATGTAATTATCCCTTCAACAATAACCCAATTCACATCAACACGTCAACAGACCATCTCACTATGTAGGAATTATGATGAAGTAGCAAGACATAAGTATATGCTAAATTGTTTCTAATGCCACAATTGATAGAAATTGGGGTTTATCACACATGACAATCTAAACAAGTAGTCAATAACGACTTATAAAGAATCGCACCAAAACATCAATCGGACTCCGTCAGTTTTAAACCTTAAACTTTGTTAAAGAAAAAAAAAAGAAGAGGATAGGATTAATCAGAAATACAACTTCAACATGTAAACCAACTTTAGGATGGGTTATTGAGAGCCCATTTTTTTTTGAAAATGGGTCAGCGGTGCAGAGAAGGTTGGTGGCGGGTAGATGATGGAGATAACCTGGGGCGGCGATGGTTGTTTTACGGAGGAGGTTGGAGAGAAGGAGGGTCTCATGGTGATGTTTGAGCGTCGCTGGAGGACAACGAAATGCGAGGGAGGGAGCTGTCATCGCTGGTCGTTGCTATTTTGTCGGAGATAAAACTTTCTCCGGTGGTTGAGGTAGTCGTGTCTCTTGGTGGTGTTAATGGTGAAAGGAGGGACGGCTCTAGAGAGTTCTGGTTGCTGGCTGTTGTTCAACGGCGTTGGGGCTGATTTTTCTAGAGGGAGAAGAGAGAGAGGTTTGTGGAGAGAGGGAGAGAGAGGTGGATGAGAGAGGGAAGTAGAGGCTGATGGGAATGAAAAATTAGGGTTAGGTTTAGTTTTGGTTGTATAAAAGAAAGATAAATGGGATTTAATCTTAATCGTTAGAGCAATCTTGATCAACGGCTGGCATTTAAGATTATGTGGAATTAAAAATCTGACTAGGATCATAATTGATTAGGCTAAAATTGACGTACATATTGCTAAAATTGACATGAATAAAATGTAAATTGGCTAGATTTATAATAGATAAGGTAAAAATTAAGCTATAAGATAAATAAATTAGACAAATTGATTTAAAAAATAGGCTGTTATTTAAATTAAAGTAGAGATAATAATATATAATAATAATAATAATAATAATAATTAAATAATAAATAAGAACATATATAATAACGATGTTAATAATAATAAATAAAAATACTAATATAAATAAAAAGTATTAAATAATGAAAAACTAGACAATGTATTTAAAAAAAATATGTAAGTGTGCACAATTATGTGAAAAAATAATTTAATAAAATTACATAAAATATCGTATTTAAAAATTATAAAATGACACTAAAAGATAATAAAATAATTTATACATTTTTCTTAGTTATGAATGCATACATCAGTACGTATTTAATATAAAAAATGATTTCTAAAAATATTGATAATTAAAATTAAATAATTTGGTAAAAATAGCAGCCTAAAACTAATATCGGGAGGTCAAAATTGGGTGTCAACAGCTTCTCCTTCATTGCTTGAGAATGATAAAAGAATTGTCAAGCAACGAAAGTTGACGTAGAAGTCAATTTTGTCTGACTGAGAAAAGATCATTGAAATTAAAGCAACAAGAGGTGCTAAAAAACTAGTGTGGCCAAAACTTCTATTTTAATTCGCCTAAGTATCTCTGTTTTTTACGAGAATTAGGCTGTGTGTATTTCTATATTTAGGAATGAATAATATTCCTAAAGAGTGCAAATGATTAAGGATAGGGGTGTCAATAATGGTATCACGGGTCAATGAGACGGTAATGAATAGAATTTGAAATAGAATGAAACAATGATGTATGGAGAAGTTTAAAATATTGAGGTAAAGTGAGTTTTAGAATGAATATCTGTGGTAATGCTCTGAGAATAGAAATAAAAATTGTCTCTATTTGTTATTCCTTCTCTGTTACCTACGTCTGTTGTATCGTGGAATCGTGTGATTGACTGTTTGGCTTTTTTATTGTGGGATCATCTTTTGGACTGCTCCATGCATCATGAAATCGTGTGATTAGCTCCTTTGCTTCTCATTGTGGGATCAACACTTGGGTTTTCTCGATGCATCGTGAAATCGTGTGATTAACTACTTGGCTTCTTATTGTGGGATCAGCTTTTGCACTACTCCATGCATCGTGAAATCGTGTGATCAGCTACTTGGCTGCTCATGATGGGGTAATTTATACCTATTAGTCCTTCCATTTTTAGCTCAACTAGATAAAATAGTTAGCACAGATATATCTGTATGTATAGAAAATTTAAGAAAAATAGTGAAAATAACCATAACAAGAGGATAAGAAGTGATAAGAAAATGTATCTGTCATGAGAGAGCAATGCTTTGTTCATATAGATTTGAAGAGGTGGTGCTTAATCCACACAATGTCCAGTAAAGTAGTAGCATTTAATAACGCCGAGGCTGTTGTGTATAGCATGTTCAGAATTAGAAAATAATATTCATCTTTAAGTAACCTCATCGACTTCCAGAGGGAAATGCTTAGCTTCAAATAATTTCCCGAGAGAGGGTAGTGTTTAACCCAACTAACTTTCAAGGATAGTGCTTAGCCTTAGCCAGCTTCTCGAAAGAGGGTAGTGCTTAACCCATTTAACTTTCCAAGAACAATGCTTATCCTTAGAGAGTTTTTGATAGAGTAGTGCTTAACTCCATCGAGTTTTCAAAATAATGCTTTGTTCGAATAATTTCTCGAGGGAGGATAGTGCTTAACCCAACTAACTTTCAAGGACTATGTTTAGCCTCAGTCAGCTTCTCAAAAGAGAGTAGTGGTTGACCCTCTTAACTTGACAATGCTTAGCCTCGGAGAGTTTTTGATAGAGTAGTGCTTAACTCCATCTAGTTTTCAAAACAATGCTTTGTTCGGATAATTTCTCTAGAGAGGGTAGTGCTTAACCCAACTAACTTTCAAGAACTGTGTTTAGCTTTAGTCAGCTTCTCAAAAGAGGGTAGTGCTTAACCCACTTAACTTTCTAAGGACAATGCTTAGCCTTAGAGAGTTGTGATAGAGTAGTTCTTAACTCTACTGAGTTTCCGAAACAATGCTTAGTTCGGATGATTTATCGAGAGAGGGTAGTGCTTAACCTAACTAACTTTCAAGAACAATGCTTAGCCTTAGTCAGCTTCTCGAAAGAGGGTAGTGCTTAACCCAGTTAACTTTCCAAGGACAGTGCTTAGCCTCAGTCAACTTCTCGAAAGAGGGTAGTGCTTGACCCACTTAACTTTCCAAGGACAATGCTTAGCCTTAGAGAGTTTTTGATAGAGTAGTTCTTGACTCCATTGAGTTTCCAAAATAAGGCCTATTTTGGATGATTTCTTGAGAGCGGGTAGTACTTAACCCAACTAACTTTGAAGGACAACGCTTAGCCTTAGTTAGTTTCTTGAAAGAGGGTAGTGCTTAATACACTTAACTTGATTGAATTTTCAAAACAATGGTTAGTTTTGAAAAAGTTTGTGAGAGAGGGTAGTGCTTGACCCGCTCAGAATATAGGATGACAATACTTAACCTTATTTTTTCTGATGGTGTATAGCACACTCAAGATTTGTACTCGTCATTCTATTCCTGTATTCAAAAGAAATTGTTAGTTTTAAAAAGGGGGAAGATTGATTCGTGTCTCCGCTGGCTCCTTTTTTCAGTCTCAAATCCATTGTATTTATATCAATTTCTTGAGTATAATCCTTGATGAAATTTCTGAGGATTCCTTAAAAATTTCTTTCCCAATTCATAGCCTCAATCTTTCTAGCCTTGAATTTGTTGAAATGCTTATTGATAGAATTTTTGAGACTCTCTCAAAAATTCTGGCCAGTTACATGTCTGGTCCGTCTTAAACTTGTAGAATCGTAGAATTTTTGAATTTCTTTAAAAAATTCTTCCTCATTTACATACTTCAGGAGAATATGAAAATTTCATTATGATAAGACCAAACTCCACAGGAGCGCCTACGTATCCCTCTTAAACGGGAATTAGGTCGAACATAGTTCAAATTACATAAGAGAAATTCGTATTGTTCCAAGAATATGTAAAGGTTATAGTAACTCAAGTGCTTGAGAGCCTGGAAGGAGGAAATGACTTGATATCTTTTCCTTCCTGTCAGATAGATGTCAATGCTTAATCAACATCAAGATATGGCCCCGTCACACTTATCACCTTCATATCAATTAGTGCTTGAATTTTGTCTTTTAAAAAATGACATTCCTATATGGTGTGGCCTGTCACCCTGAATGATAAGCATAAACTTTGGAATGATCAATCCATTTCGCACATGTATTCATTACAATTGCAGGAATTGGAGTAATATAGCCATCAACCCTTAATCTCTCATAAAGATGGTCTACAGGCTCGGCCAAAGAAGTGTACTATCTTGACTGATTTTTCTGATGCTTGGTTCTAGATTCGATGAATTGATTGGGTTGTAGAGTTTTTGGTGGATTTTTATAAGCTAACGATTGTTGGGAGGTATTTGGAGGAATTTGAAAGTGCGTAGGTTGTGGAAGAGAATTAGTAGGATTATAATAAGATAACATGGGGTAATTGTATGAACTTGTAGGAAATAAATATAAAGGTGCTTGATATATGGGTGTTTGGTATTGAAGTGGAGGAAGTGATGTTTGGTAAATTGGAAGGGTTTTGGGATCTTGCATAGTCGAGACAACATTTACTTTCTTTATGTTGTTCTCATCAGCCTGTGAAGTCTTTATCGCTTGCAGTGCCTCCAAAATTGTTCTCATGCCATTTTTAATGCCTTCTTTAATTCTCTCGCCCAATTTGATAATGTCAACAAGATTTCGATCCTCTAGAAGAATCATTCTTTCATAATATTATGGCTCTTGGGCACGTATGAAAAATTCTTTCATTTGACCTTCCGCTAAAGGAGGACGCACCTTAAAAGCTTCACATATCCATCTCATTCCATATTCTCAAAATGATTCTGTAGGTTTCTTCTTTAACTTCTGAATATAGAACCAATTATGCGTATTCTCAATATTGAACCCAAATCTTTCTATGAAATCAGAGGCCATATCGGTCCTTTTTGACCATTTTGTTGCATTTTGTGTGACATACCATGATAAGGCATCTCCAGTGAGGCTACTCATGAATAACTTCATAAGAATCTATTCGTTTTTACCGACTCCTACCAACTTGTCACAATATAATTTCAAGTGGACTTTCGAATCTCCAGTCCCATTGTACAATTCAAATCTAGGAGGTTTGTACCCCTCTGGCAGTTCAACATCAGGGTATATGCACAAATCTTCGTAACTTAGCCCGTTCAACCCCTTATTACCTTCAAGTTGTTCCAATCTTTCAACCACGCATTGCATAAGGGCGGCGTTTGTTAGAGGTTGGGATTTATATTGATGGTGGGTAAATAGGGTCGTTTTGGCATAACTTGGATCTAAAGTATGGCTGTTTGGATGCAGAATATTTGTGGTAAACGTTAGCAGTGTATTATGGTTATATGATGTTGTTTGATCATTTAGTGGAGCTGGATATGTGTGACATTGCGGTGGACAAGAATGTGGATGTGAGTTATGTTTAGGCATCGTGTATATGTGGCTTGAATTGTTTGGGGGTTGTGAAATAGGAAGTGGTGGTAAGGGATGTCTTGTGAATGTGGCATTAGATTTGACAACATGTTACCCTCAACTTGTGGTTCGAGAGGAACATACAAAGCGAGGGTTAAATTAGACAAGTTACGGGCTTGTGACAATTCCCCTTGTAGTTGAAGAATTCTTTATTCCATTTGTATGATCATCTCACCATGCTCATTTCTAGTATCGTTGTTATCATCCATTTCTTTGTCTTGATAACCGGGCCTTAAGAGAAGGAGATTGAGCCCTTTTTCAGTTGGTGTAATGGGCAAGAGAATGCACGAATCAATCCTTGGGGTGTGGGAGAAAAAAAAAATAATTAAAAATAAAATAAAAAAAGAATCAAGTTAGTAAGGTAAAATGAACATATAGGGAAAGAATAAACATGTTAATAAAACGTTCTATAATGGGTGGAACCTTAGGTTCCTGTACCACTCAAAGAAAACATTAGTTCAAGAGAAATGGTTGTCCTACATTTGAATATCATAGACGTAATCTGCCCTTAATATGCTCAGGAGTTGGGCTTATTAGCCCAACATTTTGGAAGTGTAATTGAAAGAAAGGAAAAGAAAATGTTTTGTTAGATTAAGACCAGACCCAAAGTGGACTGCCTAAATATCCAAATGGAAGTCAGGTCTAACGTAGTTCGTGAGAAGGAGGAGTAAAAACTTTTTGGATGTTGAGCGTATTTATCATTTTACAGACTGTCACTTGAGTTTGATGTTCAAATGCTAGACAACCTTAAAATGAAATAAACAAGACCAAATGAAAGTTATCACATAGCATATATAAGTTCAAAACATAATAAACATAAAACAAAGGCATCTTAGGATGAAGACTAGGGCTTAATAATTGTCCTAGGCGTAAAGATTTGAGCTCCTAATGCACGAAACAAGATAGTGATGTAACGTGATGACGAATTTTCAATTGCAATTGTAAGGAAGATGAAAATATAGGGAAGGAACAAGGTTGACTTTTATTGAACATCAGATTTGTTGATTTACATCTTATTGTCGATTCATCCAACTCCAAACTGGAAAATGATAAAGCAGGGGAAAAGAAAGTTTTATCATGGTGATACCGAACTCATTAAATGAGCGCCTACATATCCACAAGGGAATCAGGTTGATCATAGTTCAAATTACATTAGGAAGAAAACATAAAAGAAACTGCAAATTGTAAAACTTAAAGGAATTTCAAATGTTTGGAAGTCTGGAGCAGAGAATCAATATGATCTTCTTCACCAGTGTCAATAAGTGCCCGCCAATCTTGAGAGATCAATCATCTTTAGAATTTATCCCCATCATGTTTATCATTTTAGTGTCGATCAACTTTTGGATCATGTTCTTCAAAGTAAAGTACGCGTTAGTAGGATGTCCTCTCATCCCAGAGTGATGGGTGTAAATTTGGTCAGGACGATAACATCGAGACTTAGGATCATAAGGTACGGCAGCAATGGGCGTGATATAGCCTTCCACCTTGAGTCGTTCATACAACTGTTCTATGGATTCGCCTAGAGGAGTGTATTATTTTGGTGGATTTTTCTAGATCTCATGTTGATGTTTGGTGGATTGTTGATTTGTTAGTGGTTTTTTGGTAAGACATTGGAAGGTTGTTTGATGTTATAGCAATAAATGGAGGTGAGTACCAAATAGTTTATGGAGGAGGTTTTGTAAAGGATTGAGGATAATAGGCTTGAACATGTTGGATGATGGCATAATTTCTGGAGCTTGGTACCATATTAGTTGAGGTTGGGGTATGATTACTTCAAACTTTGTAAGTTTTGATGTCCCATTAATGATTGTCTTTCCTTTGTATCTGAACTGTGATTCAACCAAATCAATCTCGGCTATAGGCTTTCTCTTAAGCTCGTTGTCTAATTGCCTAATAAAGTCAATTGCCAAATCTTCCCAAGAGATCCGCTTGCTAGAATCTTTTTTGGTGTACCACATCAACGCAGGACCAGTAAGTGAGCTGATGAAGATCTTTTTCTTAAGACCATCGCTTTGTCCTATAACTTCTAGTTCATCAAGGTATGCCTCCAAATAGGAATGAGGGTTTCCTGACCCATCATATAATGGAAAGTTCAAGTACTCAATTCTTTAGCTTTAGTCGACTTATTCATCTCAAGTTGTTGAGATGGCCCCACCATATGATTAGAAACTCATCCCCTCGTTTCCTTCCCTTTATGCATGGTTGTCAACCCATTAAGAGCTTTCAGAAGTGCAACTGAATACCGACTTGAAGACACTTGTGACCCACAATCAGGCGTGGGTGAGGTCGTTGATATAGGAGACAACATAGTGTAGATGGGGGCAATAAAGTCAGCTTCGGATAGTGGCTTTGGAAAATCTGGTGTCATTTCAACTGAACCTCGGAGATTAGTTATTATCCCCCTAATTCTCTCTATTTTTCCTTCTATCCTTATGGCGCTTGAAATAACACTGTTTGGATGCGGACCCAAGCCCTCATTCTCAGCTTTGCTATTGACAAGATTGATAAGCATCGCTTGACTGTCCATTTCTGATATTTAACTTTAGTCAACCATAGAAGAAAGGATTTATGATTAGAAACAAAGGGTACGCAGAGGAGTCTAGAATGAATATTCTACTTATTTGAAAATAGTGAGTTATGCTCATTCAGAGTGAATAGAAGTTATGAGAGCTCTATGTAACTCAAAGATTATGAAAGCTAAAGTACGACAAAAATATAATGATATTAATGTCTGAGAATCATGGTAGGACACTAGTATGTAAACGTTGGAAATGTTAGGAAGAGGATATCCTAAAATGATAAGTTACACTAAGAGATTGTTAATAAGACTAAAAATTTTATCAAAGTAAGAGTTGAGCCTAGAGATGATCAATATACTAATGGATGAGTCAGGAGGATAAATTGAAGGAAAGTTTTGAATAGGTCCTAAGAATGTATTGTAGAGACTTAACATGACAAGAATATTAAGAGTAAAGAGCTCTAAAGTGAGGGACACTAAGAGCAAGGAATGACTAGGACAATAACGAAACAACAAGATAGATAATACATTCATAGAAATGCAACAAATAGCAAATAATTGTGAGTCCCTTTGAGGTTGTGAACGTCTTTGGACTTTGAATGAGACTAACATTCAATGCGTCAAGGATGCCAAGACATCCTATGTTGAATGAGATGCAAATTCCTTAATAAAAGAAATATATAGCCAGGACCTAAAGGACAAGAGTGGGTTTATGACATGGTTCCCTCGAGTGGACGACTCGAGAGTGGGAAAGCTTGTGACTGTCAATGCATTGCTGATCGACCGATCCACAAGGCATGTCCCAAAGGGTGTTTGGGAAAGAACGTCCGTATATTCACGCAACCATTCGTAAAAAGAAAACAAAAGACGTTTCCAAATGGAGGAGAGCATGAGTAGAATACCAATTATAAAAGAAGTAACACGTAGCACATAGCAACATACAATAGCATGCTTTAGCAATATGAAAATAAACACTAAATCACATAACCAATAAAAGAGAAAAGTAGGCATGGAGAAGTACGAATAACATGTAAAAAGGGAAAAGAAGGGGGAACTAACATGTATAAATTAATTACCCGCAAAAGGAAAGTAGACATGGGGACACATGAATATAAAAATAGAGAAGGAGAAGAGATAGATAAATCATGATATGAAGAAACAATGAAAGGAAAATGCATGTCAAAATTAAACATTATAATAAAACATAAAAACAAATAAAAAGAATCCCACATAAAGCATAAATTCGTAATGGTTAGAACCTAAAATCCCTAGTAGAGTCGTCATTCTGTCGTATCCCATTTTCCTCGTAGAAAGCGAGATTCGACGTGCAAACTCTTTTTGAAATGTTTGAGGGTAGGGTGTGAAGAGTCGCCACCTAACGAATTAAGGTGCGTTAGGGCACCGGTCTAGGCTACTACGAACTAATTTTTGTTGTTTTGTCTTAGTTTACCAGAGTTTGGGTAAGGATTCAAATTACCTCAAAAAGAAGGTGTCAGACACCTTTCAAGGTCCACAAAGGTGGTTCCCGGCCGAATTCATACTTTAAGTGGAGATTCTATGTGATAAAATAAGATCTCTTGTTTTATTATTAATTTGATGTATGACTAAGTGATAAAATAATTAATGAATAGAACATTATTTTATTATTTCTAATTATTAATTATCTAAGTGATAAAACATATAATAAGATAAGCAAAAACAAAGAAGGAAAACAATTATAACAAGGATTGCTTATCACATAAACTAACTACCCCAAATAAACATATAAAGTAAATAAAAAGACTAAAAAAGAAATCATCCAAGTTAAACAAAGAAATATTTTGGTTTTATCGGATCAGAAACCCAACTTGTTAATCATCATCCGAACAAAGGGCCGAACTCTTAGACAAGTAATAATTTTATTAGCCTCACCGTTAATATTTTGTTGGGATCATCATTTCCGAATGACTACCTGTCCCACCCCACCTAGGCTTGATGTCAAGTCTAAGGGCGTTCTATGACAAGGATAAAACTAACGTTTTAGTAATACTTAACGTCCCACCTATCATCCAAGAGGAATCGGACTTTACTATTTTTGGATTTGTGTTCTTGATGAAAAGAAAATTATGTTGCCTAGGACTCAAAGTGTGTAAAACGTTGGACTGCAAGTAGCACATAATTGTCCCAAGTTAGCCACTTGGTTAACTAACGTTCGTTAATGTGATTAACATGCATAGACAAATAATTAGCTTATTTAGACATTATTAAACTATAGGCATGAAATCTAAGTGTTCAACAATTGATAGTGTGAAAAAGACAACTGTGATTCGTGTATGTAACAGCACATCGTCAAATTGTGGAAAGAGGGTGTCCAAAGTGTAGTAAATGTGGACCAAGAGCCATAAAATAAGAAACAAAACTATTGAAATGCATTAACATGCCTAGTGTTTAACATGCTGAGATATGTTAATAGTGCAGGAATTAATGTAAACATATCTAACTTTCAATACTAACATGCTGAAAATAGTTTTAATACGTAGAAATTGTGTAGATATACGTTCTAGCAATGCTGAAATTATGTAAACATGCAAAAATAGGTTTTGGAAGTGATGAAATTATTTCAAATATGCAGTAACAGATTTAATATGCAGAACATTTTATAATATGCAAGATATATATTAAAATGTGCCGGAAAGATGTTATGAATGTGAAGAAAATATTTAAAATGTGCAGAGAGTTTGTTTTAATGATGCTGCAATTTGATTTAATATACCAGGAATTTTGATTTAATATACCAGGAATTAAGTCCAACATACCAAAAATCAATTTATGGTGCTGAAAATTCCATTAACATGCTGAGACTGATTTATTATGCTGAAATTGTAGTTTTTAATGTAGGAAGTGAATAAACATATAGGGGCATGCAGGACGTTAATGTGAATATGCTAACACATGTTTAAATAAACTCTTTAACATAATGTAAGTTTATTAACGTGTTAAAAATACGTTGACCAGATTATTTTAATGTTAGACATGCTAGAAGACATGACATGCTCAAATTTGTTTTAATATATCAAAATTATGCCCACATACCAAACATGCGATTATGCTTAATAAGTTATAGTTTTTAACACGCAGAAATTTAATGTAGGCCAACATACAAAAATATGGTCATGCCTGAACATCAATGTGAATACGTCTGAAGTGTTAGCTTGCTTATATTTTATTTTAACATGTCGGGTATTAAGAGAATCTTAAGCAATATTTCAAACAAATTAGATAAATATTCTTCTATATGATTCATGTAGCATGTAACGCACGTAAAACCTAATTTTGTGTCTATCTACACTATTCATAGAGCACATAGATTCCCATCCCCGAAGTAGTCCCCAAATATTATCATTACAATAAGAACAATGTTTATACAGTACAAATGAAATAATAAGAAGCTATGAAGCTAGTAAAGAGAAGAAGTTGAAGTAAACGACCCCTTTCAAGTTCTGGCGACTCTTTAATAATCATGACCTATCAAACGTAAAGTAACAACATGGCAAACACAGAGGCAAACTAAGATACCATAGCATGATTTTATACACAAATGATTAAACAATGACATGATAAACACCATAGAAGAGTTCCTATGAACATGCTTTCTAACACGTTATAGTATCCAATGAGTATATAGATAATTAAATTGCATAGTTTTAGGTACTTACAAGTGAGCAATAATAAGAAATAATTGAAATAATAAAGACGAACATTTTTTAGAATACTATGCGGGGATCCCACTAAGCCTCCCAGAAAACTAAAGAAGAATATCTAATTGCTTTTGTATTAAAATAATCAATGATTTTTGTTAGTAGAGTAATGGAACTTATCTGTTAATGGAAAAGAAGAGTTGGTTATATAGTGGGAGAGTAGAGAAGTAAAAGGTGAGGAGTAGGTAATAAAATTAATCAGTGTCGATATGAAAGGAAAATAAAATATTCTGTAAAATCATTCAGTAAGTTAATCAATTGAGTGGGCGATAAATATGCTAATTGGTTGGTTAAGAAAACTTTTTCCTTTAAATAAGTGATCCAATCAATCAAAGGAAAAAGTAAAAAAGGTAAAAAAATATTCAAGAAAAATTCAAATCCGTGGATTGAATCCCCAAGAGGAGCAAAATATGTTAAGTTACCATAAATGTATAGGCACAATCTGTCAAGTATATGTAAAGAAAAATAAGAAATCTCCCACAGAAAATTTCTGTCATAAATATGTAACCATGATGCCATTATTTTGTTTTAAAAAAATAAATACAACAAACCAATCGATAAACATATTCTCATTCATATACAAGTTATAGATATTCAAGTAATATTTACTAAAAATGACTTAAAAGAAAGGAAAAGTTGTCCCAATTTCAACAACGAAACTGAATCAATTAACATCATACCAAGTAAGAGAATCTCCAATTAGTGAAAATCTATTTACGGCATGAAATCTCATCAACCAAATATGAGAGAAAATAACAAAGTGTTAGTGTAAGGCAAAAGTAAAAATTAGTAATGTAATTATCCCTTCAACAATAACCCAATTCGCATCAACACATCAACAGTCCATCTCACTATGTAGGAATTATGACGAAGTGTCAAGACATGATATATGCTAAATTAATTCTATTGCCAAAATTGATAGAAATTAGGGTTTATTAGACATGACAATCTAAACAAGTAGTCAATAACGAATTATAAAGAATTGCACCAAAACATCAATCAGACTCCGTCAGTTTTAAACCTTAAACTTTGTTAAAGAAAATAAAAGAAGAGGATAGGATTAATCTGACATGCAACTTCAACATGTAAGCAAACCTGTGGATGGGTAATTGAGAGCCCATTTTTTTTTTCAAAAATGGGTCAGCGGTGCGAAGAAGGTTGGTGGCGGGTGGACAACGGAGATGACCTGGGGCGGCGACGGTTGGTTCGCAGAGAAGGTTGGAGAGCTGGGGGGTCTTGTGGTGATGTTCGAGCGGCGCTGGCGGACGGCGGGATGCGGGGAGGGGGGAGCTTTCGTCGCTCGTCATTGCTGTTTTGCTGAAGAAAAAACTTTCTCTGGTGGTTGAGGCGGCGGTGGCTCGTGGCGGCGTTAATGGTGAACGGAGGAACGACGTCAGAGCGGGATGGTCGCTGCCTGTTGTTTGACGGCGTTGGGGCTGATTTTTTTGGAGGGAGAAGAGAGAGAAGTTTATGGGGACAGGGAGAGAGAGACGGATAAGAGAAGGAGGTAGAGGCTGATGGGAATGAAAAATTAGGGTTAGGTTTGGTTTTGATTGTGTAAAAGGAAGGTAAATGGGATTTAATCTCAGTCGTTAGATCAATCTTGGTCAATGACTAGCATTTAAGCTTATGTGAAATTAAAAATGTGACTAGGATCATAATAGATTAGGCTAAAATTGATGTAAATATTGCTAAAACTGACATGAATAAAATGCAAATTGGCTAGATTTGTAATAGATAAGGTAAAAATTAAGTTATAAGATAAATAAATTAGATAAATTGATTTAAAAAATAGGCTGTTATTTAAATTAAAGTAGACATAATAATATGTAATAATAATAATAATAATAATTAAATAATAAAATATAATGATAAATAATAAATAATAAATAATAACATATATAATAATGATGTTAATAATAATAAATAAAAATAAAAATATAAATAAATAGTATTAAATAATGATAAACTAGACAATGTGTTTTAAAAATAATGTGAGTGTACATAATTACATGAAAAATAATTTAATAAAATTGCATAAAATATTGTATTTAAAAATTATAAAATGATGCTAAAAGATAATAAAATAATTTATGCATTTTTCTTAATTATGAATGCGATACGTCAGTACGTATTAAACATAAAAAAATGATGTGTAAAAATATTGATAATTAAAATTAAATAATTTGATAAAAATAGTAGCCTAAAACTGATATCTGGAGGTCAAAATTGCCTATCAATAGTAACACATAGCACATAGGTACATACCATAGCATGCTTTAGCAATATAAAAATAAACATTAAGACGCATAAACAATAAAAAAAGTAGACATGGAGGAATATGAATAACACATAAAAGGAAAAAGGAGAAGGAACTATCGTGTATAAATTAATCATGAGATAAAAGGAAAAAGGGGGTAAAGTAATTATAGAGCAATAAGGCAAAGAAAGTAGCATAATTCCATACAAAACACAAACTCGTGATGGTTATAACCTAAGATCCCCAGTGGAGTCGCTATTGAGTCGCGTTCCATTTTCCTCGCGTAAAGAGGAATTCGACGTGATCACTCTTTTTGGGATTATTTTGATGAGGAGTATGAAGAATCGCCACCTAACGAATTAAGGTGCGTTAGGACACCGATCTAGGCTATTTTGAATCTATTTTGTTGTTTTGTCTTAGTTCACCAGAGATTTTGATAAAGGTTCAAATTACCTCGAAAGAAAGGTGTTATGTACCTTTCGAGGTCCACAAAGGTGGTTTCCGGCCGAATTCGTACTTTACATGGGGATTCTATGTGATCAAATAAGGTCTCTTATTTTATTATTAATTTAATATTTAACTAAGTTATAAAATAATTAATAAACAAACACACTATTTTTATTACTTCTAATTATTAATTATCTAAGTGATAAAATCACTAAAAACATGTAATGAGACAAGCGAGGAGAAAGAAATGACATAATTTACAACAAAGGGGACTGCTTATATAATAAACTAACTACCCCAGATGAATAAGCATGTAAAGTAAATAAAAGAATAAAAAGAATCCGTCAAATCAAACAAAGAAATATTTGTTGTCTCATTCGGATCAGAACCCCAACATGTTTAATCATCATCCGACCCACTATATGAACTCTTAGACAAGTCATACGTCTTACCTTAAATGTCGGTTGGAGATCATCACTTCCAAATGACTACCCATCCTACCACACCTAGGCTGGTTGTTAACTCTAAAGGCGTTCTAAGACAAGGATAAAACTAGCGTCTTTAGCAATACGTATCGTCCATCGCCCAAGAGGCATTGGACTTTTCTATATTGGTTTTGTGGTCTAGACAAAATAAAATTATGTTGCCTAGGACTCGAAACGCATAACACATTGGACGTCAAGTAGCAAGTAATGTCTCATGTTAGACCCTTGGTTATTAAAGATGATTAATGTGATAAACATGCAAAGACAAATAATTATTTATTTTGTGTCATTAACCTATGAGCATGATATCTAAATGTTCAACAAGTGATAGTGTGACAAAATATAACTGTGATTCGTGTTTAAATTATTAAAAGAGGACGTCAAGAGTGTGGTAAATATGTTAAGGAGTTGTGCTCACGAATTTATTGTGCAAATGTCGTAAAAATAATGAGTATAAGAAACTAGCAAAATGTGGAAATCACATTAACATGCTAAGGGACACAGTGTTGTATATAAATCTAGTGTTTAACATGTTGAGAATGCCTAATATCTTACATTTTACCATGCTGAAAATTATGCAAACAGTGCAGAAATTTCATGCTAACAAGTTGAAATTGCCTTAATATGAAAAAAAATAACATTGTTGATCAACAAATTAGCATGCTGAAATGCTTAAAATTTGATATTTTAACATGCTTAAAAATTAAGTTATTAGTGTAGGAATGAAAAATGCAGTAACATGCTAAAGATGCCTAAAAATTATAAAAATGATACTAAAAGATAGTAAAATAATTTATGCATTTTTCTAAATTATGAATGTGACATGTAAATATGTATTTAATATAAGACTTGCAAGTCATATCATATCAAATCATGTCCGTAGCCTTTTTGTAATACCCCGAATTTTTGGGCTAGTCTTTGAACTGTCGTTCCTACGTATATAAGCTAAAATCCAAATGATTCCCATGTGAATATAAGTTTCATGATCTTTATCCTCATGTTTGATGTGCTTTCGAGGTGAAAAATGATCATAAGAATAAGTTAGAACAAAGTTGAGCTTAGAGCCTTTGATTCGTCCAAAGTTTGGTATTCAATTCTACAAGGGTCTGCTTTAAACGTGTATAACTTTTTATATATGTAGAATTTTGCATCTCAAGACCCATAAAATTATAGATACTTGAATTAAACTCTACCATTTGTGCCTTAATCTGATACTTGAGCAAAAATTTGTGGCCTTTTTCGTATGAGGAAGTAAGTCGACGTGGTTGGGACCCGATGCGACGCGATGACAATCACGTTACAAATTTTTTTCATATGCTATTTCAGTTCCTAAAGGGTCTAGGGACACTTTGGTCACTTCCCTATACCCAAATCCATCTATAACACTTAATTTCAGCGTCAAAAGCATTAGATACATCATAATCATCTCTTTCTCTATAAGAAAACCCTAGCCCCTTCAAAAACACCAAGAACTCCACCAAATTTTCTCCAAGAAAGTTAATAATCCAAGCTTCCGGGTTCAAGAACTTCAAGAATAAGATTCAAGAACACTGTTAGAGATTCAAAGTTCAATATTTCATATTCAATTTATCAAATAGGGTATGTAGGGTTATGAACAAGGATACTCTTTTATCTTTGTGCCCAAAACTAGTTTTAAAGTTGAATTTACGTATATTGCAATTAGGATTCATACCCAACTTATCTTGTTCTAAGTTTATGGATTTGTAAAGTTATTTAAGTGTTATAGTGCATACTTGTTCTCCTCGATTTATGCTTGATTTAAAGATTTTCAATTGAGATTTAAGCATGATATTATGTTGCAAGTTATATGAAAGAAAGCATGAGATTCAAAGGCTTTAGTGCATCAAGATTTCGTATGCTCATGTTTTGATCCATAAGATTCATATTGTAATTTTGATTTCATTATCTTGACTGAAATTATTGAAGTATTTCAAGAAGATTATTGAGCATAAAGTATGATAGGGCCTAAGCGCACACGCAAGTGTACGTGGTCTACCAAGTAATATAGTGACCTTCAAATTCAGCTGAGTTATCGATCCCACAGGGACTAGATTTGGCAATGATTTGATTTTAGTTCTCACTTTAGATTTAATTGATGCGAGAGTAACAAAAAAAGATAATTGAGTTTGTAAATTCCAAGTAAAGTGGGTAAAGTAAAGATCTTGAAAAAATCAATAGAAGAATACCCAGGGTTGAAGCACTCTGAACAATCAGATTATTCTATTGGATTTCATTTGTTAGCTTGCTTATCTTAGTTGTTTATTCGTAGGGTTAATTGCACGATTATGGTTTCTCAACCTCTAATCTTTTACCTAAGTTGAACCTTACACCTATATCATTGAGTAGGGACGTAATAATTCACTTAATTTATTAACAAATATCATCCTACATATGAATCAAGTAAGGTATATAAGTACCTCCCTGTCCTAGATATTAATTCAATTTTCTTGTTTTATAAAGAATCAAGAACCATACTCTGCTTATTCTCATGTTCTATCGCCCTATTCCTTCTCCCAAGTTGACAAGGTTGACAATGGATGTATTCTAAGGGTCGCGAATCCTTAAATAGATAAAAAGATAATAAACAAACAACCAATATTGATAAGCAAAGAAAACAAACATAATCTATAGCAATAATTATCATGTTCTTCGCTTCAACCCCAAAAAAGGGCGTTTAGCCACACATAGTCATAATCGTTATCAAAAAATAGTAATGAATGACTAAGAACATAATGAACTAAATAAAAGTAATAAAAACCTAATTAAGAAGTTGTAGCAGCCCTTTTCTCTCCAAAATATGCTTAAAAAATGTGTAAAAACATGATACAACATGTATTTATAGTATAGGAAAAAGCCCTTTCAGTGTTGGACAAGAAAACCTTTAGTTATTCAGCCATGGACTAGTTGGGGTAGCGTCTTGGGTAGAGTCCCGATCCAGGTGAGGCTTCGTCTCCAAATTTCCCTAAGCTACTGGAATTTGTTCTCAGAAATTTTTCTAAGGTAAGGGATCACCAAAATGAGCCCGAGTCGCGGGCTAATCACCTTTAGGACAAACATGCACCACATGGTTTTGGGCCTATTATGAATCCATTGGTGTTTTTCATGCGTCCATTGGCCACTCCTACAGCCGGCATGTGCCCAAGATATCCCAGGGGTCCGAAAGTGCATCAATCTGCGTATTGTACCTTCGTTGATCCATTCCGAGCCTTTTTGAGTTTTTCCTACTTTATTTAAAGCTTTTATATCCTTATATCATCATAATACATTCACCAAGTATTATATATAATAAAAAATAATAATTTAAAGCTCAAACCAACACAACATCTAATACGATGAACTAGAAACACGAGCTAAGCATAGGCTAATTTCACTTAGATCTTTAACTCATTGTTTTGACCCTTGGATTGATCTAATTGACCCTTAAGCATTATTAAAAAGTTTTTTCACATATAATTACACTTAAAAACCATTTGGAACACTTTAAATACAATTGAATCCACCGGAATCAACTAGACAAGCACCTAGCTCAAGCTAGTAACACTAGTTTTCTGGGTTGAACTCTGAATGAATCTTTTAGCTACAAACTTGTTTGAAACTCACTTTTAACATCATAAACACATGATTTAACACTATGATACACATTTATCTCATTATCCACCCATATATCACACGAATCATTCTCAAAATAAGGCTAAAAAGGCTAGAATAGTGACGCTAGAATGCATAAATACGTCCAACATCACCACCACACACTTAAAGCGTTGTTCGTCCTCGAAAAACTCTTTACTTTAAACCTTATGAGCTGGAGATTCTACACTTCTACTACATGCAAGACACTCAAGCTAGTACTACAATGACTACACGGAATGCAAGTTACTATACTAAGCATGTTAGAAACATAATTGAAAGCTTATGAACACTACTCCAAAACATCCTAGTCTCAAGAATTAACTCACCTAGTTGGCAAACACATGCGTATCATTCAATCAAAGACATCATAAGAATGATACATATTCATCAAATATGTGCCCTTACAACAAGAGAGTTGCCTATAATCACTCACAATTAAGCAATTTAGAACCTGATGGGTACAAGAATTAAAATTACGCTTACTCTCACAAAGAATTCACAAGTTACACACAATAAACTATAGGCTTGCCCTTAGTGTAATGCTCCACAAATAGTTGAATTTAAACCTTAATATCAATTAGGATTTCGGGTTGTAATGTAGGCTAAGGGACGGGTAGGAACTACTTAGGAATAGTGACTAACCTCTCTAAGTGCTTTACTACACTACATTATACATTTAAAATCACTCTCCAACAACCAAACTACACTTATTTATCCATACATACCTTTCCCCCCCCATCTCTTTTAAGCATTTTCATAAACACTTGGTGGACACATAGTTTACTACCACAAGAATCATTTTTTTTTCTCTTTTCTCACAATCATGGCAATATTCTAGCATAAACTATATCATAGCCATCCACCACACATTAATTATTAACACCAATAACTATTACCTTGGGCAATCTATTTCACCTTTTTCTTCTTTAATTTCTCAAACTCCTTTTTCAATTATTTCTTTTTTTCTTCTTTTCGTTAAAGCACGTAGAAGATTTTTGTATCAAATTATGGTCTATCAAAGAAGGAGATTAGGATACATATGAAGCTACAAAATAAAAGGCTAAAGGCTCAATGGGGGTTAACTAGGATAATACACAATGGGTAGGACAAATAGAATGTATAAAACAAGGCTATAAAAAGAAATGACTAAATCGTCTCCTAAACCCACACTCTTTAGTTCGCTTTACACACACATTTGGAAGGTTCTATACATCACATGCAATAAGGAATATATAAAAATCTCACACTCACATGGCACATGCTCAAATCAATAGGACCATCATAGACTCCCAACCAAATAATAACACAAATTCAAATTTAAGCTAAAAAGTACAAGAGTCACAAACATGAGCCTAAGAGTTTCAAAAAATAGCAATTCATTTAATCAATATGCTTTTATACATAAACCCACTTGCATCATGTAATCAAAAATAGCACCAATAAAAATATCTCACTTATTCCTATCCTAAAATTTTTTAAATTGAGCCAAAATTTAGAAATTTCCCCATTCCATACTTATAAATCTACTTTGTCCCCAAAGTGAACTTTTTAAATTAAGAGATAGAAATACTCCCTAGGGCTTCTAGGCCTAGCTTGTAGAATCTTTTTTCATAAAGGAGATCTATGGGACCCCACACTCAATCTTTGCCATACTTCAAGCTCAAGTTTATGGTACTCAGACTTCCAATTGACTTGTGACTCAACCAAAAACAAAAACTACGTAAAGTAAAAACATAAAAGGATGAAAAGAAAACATACCTAATTAACTTGGGTTACCTCCCAAGAAACGCCTAATTTAGCATCGGGGAACATCCCATATCAACTCAACCATATTCCTTCACCCTTTTACTCCCTTTTGGGAGCTATTTTTTCATTCATTTCTGATCTCTTGTGTTTTCACTCTCAAGGTAAACATTTTTGTTCTCTTCAACCTTCACCATGTTGGGAAACAGTGGTTTCATCTTAGACCACTCAATCAGGTAGTTTGAAGAGGTCTTTTGTAGACTAGCCACACCACGCTTGTCCCCTTCAATAACATTGATCATAAATAAATATTTATATAGGGTACTTTCAATAGGTTCTTTGTAAACATCAAATACCACCTCTTCATTATCTACCCTCATCTTGAGTATATCTTCTCTAACATCAATCAAGGCCCCTCCAATTGTTAAGAATGGATGCCCCAATATGATTGGTACCTGTTCGTCTACTATAAAATCAAGAACAAAAAAGTCAGTAGGAATAACAAATATACCGACCTTAATGAGGACATCCTCAATTATTCCTTCTGAATATGCCATGGAACCGTTTGCTAACTGCAAAACCATGATGGTCGATCTAGGCTTTCCCAAGCCCAATTTTTCAAATAGAGATAGGGGCATCAAATTTATACTTTCCCCTAAATCACTCAACGCATAGACTTCTTTACTTCTAATTTGAATTGGGTGGCAAACTTTCCTTGATCTTTCAATTTCTTTAGAATTTTCTGTGTCATCATCGCACTACACTCTTCAGTGAGTGTTATTTCTCCCACATCCTACAGTTTCACCTTCTTCACCACCACATCCCTCAAGTACTTTTCATACTTAGGCATACTCTGCAAAACATCTAAAAGAGGTAAATTAATATAAAGATCTCTGAATATGTCAAAGAACTTTTTAAACATTTCATCCTCCTTCACTTTTATTTGCCTCTGAGGGAAGGGTAGTGGCAGCCTCTTCATCACTTCTTCCACAACCACTTTTTCCTTCAAGTACTCAAATTTTCTTGAATTTTCAGTAACTCTGTCATTTAACTGTTTGGTCACCACATCAGCATCTACCTCCTTTATTACCTTGGGAAGTTCTCCTTCAAGATTTTTGCCACTTCTTAAGGTGATTTCCATAACCTGTTTTGTATTTTTTGTGTCAGCTGACAAACCAACTTGTGGAATAGTATTTAATGCTTATTGTAATTACCTAATTTACAACTCTAAGCTCCCCTGGGACACTTTTTGATTTTGTAATTCTATTTGTTGACTTCATATCTGCAAAGAGTTATGCTTGTCCATCTAAGAGTTTTTTCAATGTCTCTTTTATGTTGCTCGTTGACTTATTTTATTGGGCTTATGGCTGTGTGATTTACTGTTGTTGTTCATTCCAAGGATGATTTGTTGACTGAGTCTACCACTTCATGTTATAGGTATTACTATAATTTGGCCTTTGAGCATTGCCTACAGTCATCACAGATTCTGGATTTGAAGCACGTATGGCTGCTGAATGGCCATTATTTCCGCATACCTCACACCTAACTACGGCTTGTTGGAAGACATTAACTTTGGTTGTAGGTGGTATTTCTCCCAACTTTATGCTGCTAAAATGAGTGTTGATCAAATTTTGTAAGGCAGATACCTATGCTGATAAGGATGTAAATTGGTCCACCTCCAATACATCCGTAATTCTTTTTTGTGGCACTTCTAAAATCTGAATGCTAATTTGGATTTCATTGTGCTATGCGGTTTAATAATGTGTACATCTCATCATCAGTTAGCTCCAACGCTTGACCACCTCTGGCTAAATCTAGCAAAATCTTTGTATTGTGATCAAAAGCTTCTACAAAAGTGTGAGCAAGTACCTTATTAGACTGTTGGTGATGTGGACAATCCCGAAAAAGAGATTTGAAGCATTCCCAAGAATGATAGAGGCTTTCATCAGGCTTCTATTTGAAGTTCACTATCTCACTATGAAGTCTTGCTATCTTTCCTGATAGAAAGAATCTGATAAGGAATTTTTTGGATAAGTCATCCCATGATGTGATTGAATTGGGCGGCTCCACATTCAACCACCTTTTATCTTCCCCAAAAAGTAGATGGGGAAATAATGTCAGCCTCACATAATTTGGAGTCACCCCTGTCGGAGTGAATGTATCTGTAAGCTCAATGAAGGTTTGTAAGTGGATTTGTGGTTCTTAGTGTGAAAGACCTACAAACTATTCACTGTAATAAGAAGATTCACCATATTTTGTTTCAACTCGAAATTCCCCCCAGCTGTCGGTTTTTGAATTGGGGAAGTCAAGTTCGTTGGAAGTGTGACTGCCACTTCTCTAACCTTCCTACAAACTGCTTGTTGTTCAACGAAAGGAACAAAAATGTCTAGGCCTCTTTGGATTTGAGGAATTCTAGGGAGAAGGATTGTTTATCTCCTGCATTGATGGTAAAGTTGCTCGAGTTCTAGGCTTGGTTCTACCAACTCCCGATCCCTATCCAGCTTATAAACTTAAGAACCTATTTCCTGTAAAAACAAAATAAGAGAAAGTATAAAAACACCAAATAGATCTTAAAATAAAACTAAAATAAAAAATTTTCAAATAACAAGTCCCTGGCAATAGTGCCAAAAACTTGATAGCTTCTAAGCGCACACGCAAGTGTACGTTGTCTACCAATTAATATCGTGGCCTTCAAGAAAGCCGAGTTATCGATCCCACAGAGACTAAATTTGGCAATGATTTAATTTCAGTTCATTCCCACAAAGACAAAATTTTGCAATGATTTAATTTCAATTCATACTTTAGATTTAATTGATGAGAGAGTAAGAAAAAGAGAGAATTGAGTTTGTAAATTGCAAGTAAAGTAAATAATGCGTAAGTTAAGATCTTGAAATAATCAATAGGAGAAAACCCAAGGTTGAAAAACTCTGAACAATCATATTATTCTATTGGCTTTCATTCATTAACTTGCTTATCTTGGTTATTGATTCATAGGGTTAATTGCACGATTATGGTTTCCCAACCTCTAATCTTTTACCTAAGTTGAACCTTACACCTACATCGTTGAGCAGGGATACAATAATTTACTTAAGTTGATAACAAATATCATCCTACATATAAATCAAGTAAGGTATCTAAGTACCTCCCTGTCCTAGATACTAATTCAAGTTTATTATTTTATAAAGAATCAAGAATCATACTCGGCTTATTATCATGTTCTATCGCCCTATTCCCTCTCCCAAGTTAACAAGGTTGAAAATGGATGTATTCTAAGGGTCGTAAATCCTTAGAATACTCTGCTTATTCTCATGTTCTATCACCCTATTCCCTCTCCCGAGTTCACAAGGTTGATAATGGATGTATTCTAAGAGTCACGAATCCTTAAAATAGTAAAAATAAGAATAAACAAACAACCAATTTTGATAAGAAAAGAAAAAAAACTTAATCCATAGCAATAATAATCATGTTCTTGGCTTCAGCTCAGGAAAAGGGCATTTAGCCACGCATGTTATAATCTTAATCACAAAATAGTAATGAATGACTAAAAACATGAATGAACTAAATAAAAATAATAGGAACCTAATGAAGAAGTTGTAGCATCCCTTTGCACTCCAAAAAATGCTAAAAGATGTGTAAAAACGTGATACAACATGTATTTATAGTATAGGAGCAAGCCTTTTCCGTGCTAGACAAGAAAACCTTCAGTTATTGAGCCCAGTCTAGGTGGGGCGGAGCCCTGGGTAGAGCCCCGATCTAGGTGAATTGTCACCTTTAAATTTCCCTAAGCTACTCGAATTCATTTTCAGAAATTTTTCTAAGGCAAGGGAGCACCGAAATAAGCCCACGTTGCGGACTAATCACCTCTAGGACCACCATGCACCACATGGTTAATAATTTAGTCCTCTTATTAATCCATTATTGTTTTCCATTAATCCATCATCCACTCCTATGTACCACACGCTTCTAAGATACCCCAGGGGTCCAAAAGTGCATCAATCTGCGTATTGTGCCTTCGTTGAGCCATTTTGAGCCTTTTTTATTTTTTTCACTTGATTTAAAGCTTGTATATTCTCAATATATCATCATAATCTATACAAAAAGAATTATATAGAATTAAACACAATAATTTAAAGCTCAAAACAACATAACATCCAACACAACGAGCTAGAAACCCGAGCTAAGCATAGGCTAGTTTCACTTTGATCTTTAACTCATTGTTTTAACCCTTGGCTTGATATAGTTGACCCTTGATCATTATCAAAAAGTTTTTTCACATATAATTACACTTAAAACCATTTGTAACACTTTAAACATAATATAATCCACCGGAATCAACTAGACAAGCACCTAGCTCAAGCTAGTAACACTAGTTTTCTGGGTTGAACTCTAAATGAATCTTTTAGGTACAAACATGTTTGAAACTCACTTTGAACATAATAAACACATGATTTAAAACTATGATTCACATTTATCTCATTATCCACCCATATATCACATGAATCATCCTCAAAACAAGTATAAAAAAGCTAGAATAATGACACTAGAATGCATAAATACATCCATCATCAAAGTATTATTTTGATTTGAAAATAAATTTAAAGTATGGGTTACTAATACCTAGTTTGAATATTGATATTTCAAGAATATCATGCTTTCAGGCATCCTATGATTAGTTTATACTCAGATTTTGGACATGATTTGATCTTTTAATCCTCAGTTTAGATATGGAATCCACTTTAAAGTTTTGATTATATTTTAAAGTAAACAAATGCATAACTAGTTTTCATAGTAAACACTTATGCTAGTTTTAAAGTGGATTTTCTATTGATTGAGCATACAAATTAAAAGGATTTAAAACCACACGGGAAGTGTGGGGTTAGTGCATCCTACTTCCCCAAAACTATGACCCAACGTAGGTATAGATTCAGAATATTCCATATATATATAGATACAGATACTAATTATGATCACTTAGCTCAAGTTATACTGCTTGGTGAGAGTATGACTCCCTTCCCCAACGTGAGGTTTTCTCATAAGAGAACTAGATGTTACACACTATGATAGTTCATATAGTGTATGTCGATTAGAAGAACCTCCCTAAAGCCTAAATCCTAAAATAGAATAACAGAACAACTTTTAGAAACTAATTGTAAAGGCTTATGATTTTAGGCAGATATTGTTTTACATAAGTTATTAGCTATGAAATTTCAGCTTTTAGTTTATAGATACAAAGGTAAATCCTTTTTTATTTATCTTGCATGATTTGAAAAAAGACTTAACTTCAATTCTACTTAGTCAAATAGCAAAAAAAGTAAAAGTATAACTTTTTGAGCTAAGTGTTATGACTCAGAAGATTTATATGTTTTATCATTCATGATTCATGATTTTCAGCTTTCAGTTATTCCAGCCAATGTGAGTCATTTATACTCAGCATGCATTATTTTACAATTTTATACGAACATTGAGATATTGTTTTACTTATGCATTCTCCCTCATATGATCAGCACATTCCAAAATTACTAATTAACATATATGTCTATAGGCTACATTGTCTCATAATGTTGGTACAAGTTGTAGCACTAATAATATAATGAGACAGGTTGCAGCTTCCATTCAGCCGGTGATAATTTCTTTGATTCAAGGGCTTGAGTCAGTCTTATAGTTTGAGTAGTATTTGTGTTTTCTTCTTTATTCAGTCATATTAATTTGGAATAGCTGGGAGTCATGTCTTGGCTACCTATAATCAATACTAGTAGAGGCTTCATAGATAGTCAGTAGAGTTAATGTATTTGATTCTAGTTTTGTATATAAAAGTAGATTTGTAATAATTTTAATTTATTTTTGTATTGATCAGATTCAAAAAAGAGTTATCTTTTACTTATTTGGTTCAGATTTATGTATTTTATTCAGTTGCTTATGAGTTATGCCAGTATAAGGGTTATCTTAGGATCACTTATGGTCGTAAGCACCATGTGATATCTCGGGATCCATTTTTGAGGTGTTACAAACTTGGTATCAGAGCACAAGGTTCAAGTGTCCTAGGGTGTCTATGAAACCGTGTCTAGTAGAGTCTTGAGGAATGGTACGGAGATGTCTGTAGTTTTCTTTGGGAGGCTATAGGGTATTTTTGAAAATTTTTCTTTCTTTTATACTCTAGATCATGATGTAAAGTTCTTCTCTCAGAAAATTTTTTCAATTTTTATGTCACTCCATAATTCTCCATCTATGTTATATTCTTGAGATCACATAATTTGAAAGTTCCAATTCATCTTAAGATAGTGCTCTAAGAGTTAGTATCAGTAACTTCAGAAGTCATATAAGGGGCTTTAGAGGAGCTCACTGGTGTGTTATAATTTCCTCAAATCTAATTTTATGTCCTCATCTATATGAGTTGTTCAGTTAAGACAGAATAAGATATGCATTCAGATTCCTCATTATTCCTTTAATATAGATAGTTCTCATATGAGGAGATTGTATGAACCTATATTGTTGAATAGAGTTTGCATATGAGAGATATTGAAACTTGGAGTGTAATGATTCATAAGTAGTAGAACCTTATTATAATTGGAAGTATGGGTATAGAAGTTTAGTGACAAGAAAAGTGGGAATGACGATTGATAGAAAGTATAGAGATAAACTTATGCATGCTATAGATTTTGTGTTATGGTATTATGTCCTGATGTGTTAGTTTAGTGAAAGGTATAGAAAGAGTTATTAGTTAAGGTGAATTATTGTTTGATTAAAGTATGAAAAGTTTTATTGATGGTAATTGTTGTGTTAGAAAAGTATAGATTATTAATGAAGTATTTGGTGGTTGAGTATTATTGATTTTGGCTTCCTTTGAGGTTGCAAAAAGGGAGTTTAGTTGAAACTTAGAGAGCTATGAAAGACATTTAGGTGTTTAGATGGTTAAATAGTAGTGATGTGTAGAGGGAGAATTTGCTAATGGATGATAATAAGATAGTCCATATGCTCGTGATCAATTATTATTATTATGGGGTTCTAGTGGACTAGTGTTTCTTGATGTCTTGTTGCATAACTTTCAAGTGAGAATAGTATGTGAGGTTAGGTTGTTAATCATGCCCAACCCTAGACACTAAGTTTGAATAGTGGATGATCATTGAGGTGGATGTAATGGTTTCTTCATTAGTGATGCTAGTTATATGAAAGTAAACCTATAGGCTTAAAACATTGAATGCAAGAGTTTAAGTTTATTGATTTGAGATTAAGTATGATGTTATAGGTATGGTGTAGAGGTATTCCCAAGGTGATATGGGGTTGCATTATTTTCTAAGGTTATTAAGTGTCGTGTGTGGTATGTAGTACCCTTGAGTTGCTAAGTGAAAGAAGGCTAGTTATATAGTACATTGTGTTCTTAATAGCTAAGTTAAGGAGTTATTATTAATGATGTTGAGCCTTTTGATATGATCTTGATTCTCATGGTTTAGAAATATAAGTCTATAGGCATGATATTGGTAGGCTATGACGAAAGTAGTATGGTTCATTAAACGTTTGGTGATATCTATGTTAAGTGTTCGAATCTAAGTTTGAGTCTTTGAAGATTGAGCTAATAGAAATAAGATTTGAAACACTAAATGGTGTACAATCCAGCTATGGGGATACTCATGAAGATTATAAGTTAGTAAGTGTTCAAGTATTATATGATGACTATTAGGGCTATAAAGATATAGAGTTGTATCTCAGAAAGAAGTATTAGCAGGGAGTTATACTTTTTTTTTGGTTTAATTTAGATTTTTATTAATTATTTAAATCAATCCAAACTTGAATGGACCAACCCATCCACACGAAATTACAAAAATGATCCAACATATAAATTGGACTAGTCCACATACTAACCCAGTCCAATCAAAAAGAAAAATAAAAGGAGTAGGGTTTCTAAATTGGAGCTCAGTTGAGCACACTCTGATTCCACTGTGTCCTCCATGTTTGTCTTCAAGAATAGCCACTTTGAGCTGCTTCTACTGTGGGTGATTAACACCCTCCCTTGGTTGATCTAGCTTGATTCTATTTCTAGCTTGCAAGAGTGAGTCTTTGGTTTCTGTTTTTTGACTTCTAGCATCTTCTCCATATCTGCTTAACTCATGCTCATCTTTTCTTCTAGATGGTTTCTTTAGTGTAAGGGTGTAATCAATGTTTTTAGTACTAACAAGGTGGGTCTCATCCACTGAAGATTGATGTTGTATCCAGGTACCAAATCCCTCCTCGTATACCTTCAACTATGATTTACTTTGTCCCTCAACTTTATCTCTTTAGATGTGTAGTTATGGTAGGGAGGGAGATTATGAGATGCTTGAACCTATATTTAATTAGATGCTATCAGTGACTTCATTCACATGCACTAACTATGTGACCCCCCAACCTACTGAGAATCTGATTTTATTGGCTGGTGTAGATAGACTAAGTAGTAATTCTCTTTTTTTGTGAACCTTTATTGTTTGTAAATATGTAGTATGTGAACTACTTATCATGAATCTACCCAGTATTATTAGGCTTAGTACCTCTTTGCTAATTCCACTCTCAAGTAAGGAAATTGCTACTTGTCACTATTTAAAATCCTCTTTCCTATACCTGGTAGCTAATTAAATGTTGTGTACTTGAATTCCTACTTATCCAGTGCCAAATTTGTAAGATAATCTGCTAATTGGTTACCCTCACTGTATATATGTTTAAATAGTACCTACTTAGCTGATAATAACTGCCATATTAGACTGATTTTATCTACTATTTTCCATGGTATATCCTATTACTTTGTCAGCAATTTTTGCATAAGTAGTGAATCAGTGTACATGATAACCTTCATCTACCTTGATTTATTGCAATGTAATGTTACTTGTTGAATATCCATAACCTCTGCTTCCATGCTATTAGTGTCTTCCATTACTTCTCCTTCTGCATTTATTAAATCACCCTATGTGTCCCTAAGACAAAAATCCCAAGAAATACTCACACCATTTCCTTTAGATACTCCTTCAGAATTATACTTCACCCAATTTGTCTCTAGTAATTCCCATAACATTGGTATTTCTCTAAGTCTAGGCTTCATCTGATTCAACTGCTTCAAAGTGTCTGGCCATTCTTATAGAAAATCCAAGGTTGGCTTTCTCACTTTTAATAGCATTCTCAGATCTTTAGTGACATTAAAGATTAGTCTCTACACTGTTACTCCTTTGCCATCATGTTTCAAAGAATTTCTTCTTTTCCACAGTTCCCACATAATCATCCCACAAATTGCTCTAAAATATACTATCTCTCTTGCTTTCACTTATGCCTCCCACCAAGCTAGAATTGTATTTCTCAAGCTCAACCTTTGTATATCAATACCTAGAAAAGAAGATAAATAGAACTAAGTTTTATTAGCAGTATGAGATCTTAGTAGCACATGAGACATAGTCTCCTAAGTTGGATTCTGGAAACACCAATATTTGAATGGTCCCTTTATTCCCCATCTTCTTATTGTATCATCAACTGAGAGTTTTCCTTTCCTCACTCTCCACATGAATAAGCAAATCTTTAAGGGCACACCTTTTATCCATATCTTCTTGTAGATCACATTAGGATGATCTTTGTATCTCACGTATTTCAAAGTTGTGCTCACACTAAATTTCTCTTTTGAATCTATACTCTATATTGCACTATCATATTGATCTAACTACTGGGGAGGTGTTACTATCTATTAAATGTCCTCTACTATCTCTTCTGTAAACAACTTATTTAGTAAATCACATTCCATTGTCCATTAAGCATTAAGTCCACCTTCTTCTATCTATCATCCCACTCTTTACTATCATGCATGATAGTATATAAGTCTCCAGTACCATTATAGTTTTCATACCAAATGTGAGTATCCACCCATTAATTTTCCATGTTATAAGATGGTCTGTGAGATCCCTTACCTGCAACATCTTTTCTAAACTTGTGACCCCCTCCAATTTTCCATATAACTTCATTGGGATGGAATGTTTTGCATTACTTGTTCATCATGTACTCACTCCATATTGATTTCTTAGTCCTGAAGTTCTACCACAATTTACAAAATAAGGTTGTGGATACATCCTGGAATAGTCTGAACCCCAATACCCCTTCCTCTTCTGGTAGGCACAACTTTGACCAAGCAATCCAATGTCTACCCTTTTCTTCTATTGTACTACTCCAGAAAAACTTAGCAAAATTTTTTTGAATAGTATATAGGACATTCGTTGGAGGATTCATCACTGATAGGCAATGAATTCGTATTCTTTGTAAAACATGTTTGATCAAAATAGCCTTTCCCCCAAATGGTATATACAGTATGGAACATAGACTATTGAATAATGCATAGTTACCTCTCCTTAATATATTTGTAGCCACCTTTGCCATGACGGTTACACCATTCGACAAAGATTCATGCAAATATAAGGCACTATTGTCCTTATTGGACTTCTGTCCAGACACCCTCTTATATTTTTCCAATGTAGAAGTGTAATACCCATACTTTTCCTAGCTTGAAATTTTTTCCCAAGAATGTTAGAAGCTTTCTTTGAAAGATAAATCCACTTTTGTACACGTGGTATTTTTAAGATTTTCACTTTTTGTCATATGGGAAATTCAATAAACTTTCCAATTCGACACCCGGGCAAAGAGTTAGAGCCTTCTTAGTGAGACAGTGTATCACCTGAGCCTTCAACGCATCACGGTGATAGCTCAAATGGCAATTGTCAATTTCCAGTGTTTCTATGTGATAGTGGTGCATCGCGCCAAACTTCCAGGTCACAGACAAGGTGGCAACAGAATAGCTCTGCATCGCCCCACCGTGTAATTTACCATTTGTCACTTTCCAGTGACTTGGCACGATAGCGTCACGTTGCGCCAAGGATGAAAACTAGGAAATTTTATTAGACATTAAAGACGTGTCTTAAGGTTAAAAGGGTTAATTTCCCACCCTATATAAGCCTTATAACACGAGATTTGGCCATAATTCAACAGCTTATACTCAATTATTCTCAAAAACTCTCAAGAACTAGCCCTAGGGTTTTCATAGAAGGTTTAATTCCAAGAAAATTCACCCTCAAATTTCAAGAATCTCTCCGTCAATCTTCATAGAATCACAAGCTAAGGTATGCATAGTTTTAATTCATAGACTCCTTTCATCCATGAAGCCCAAGAATCTCTTTTCTAAGTTTATGTTTATGGATTTCTTTATGAATTTCATGTTGGGTATGTTTTGTTTATGTTGAGAATGATCAATTGAATTCAAATCCATGTTGGGTGATCAATTTATATGGAATTGATTTGTATAGATGTATATTCATGTGAACCTATGAATAAACCCTAGGATAATGAAATTAGAGAAAAATCATGATGACTAATTATTGTATAATGTTGTATACATATGCTAAGCCTACCATGTGTTTGATAAATGTCTAGATGAAGGAACAATTCCCAACTAGTATGATATTATGAAATCCCCATGTATGTACATGCTTATGCATATCACATGTTTGATGAAGTGCTTCAATATATGAACTATGAATTATGTTGTTGGTCATGTGTTCAAGTAAGCCATGCTTTGTTAGTTTATTCTTATCGAGTCCTAGGGGTACTTGTACTCAAACATTTAGTTGTGTTCCTAGAGCCATGTCATGTTTTCACGATACTCTCAGTCAAGCTATGATTTATAGAATTCAGTCAGTCATGTGACTCAGGAAATCTCAGAAATCTTAGTAATCTCAATGATCTCAGTACTCAATAATCTTAGTAACCTCAGTATTCCCAGTCAATCTCAGTAACTTTAATATTCTCAGTTAGTCCTCAGAACTCAGTACATTTTGTCAGTCAACAGAACTCAGTAAATTCAGTTTAGCTTTGCTAGATAACACCACTAGTATTAGTTCAGTTAATTAGTTCAGCTCAAGTAATCAGTTCAGCGTCTTTCAGATGGGAGTAGGATTCAACATCGAGCGAGCCTAGGAATGAGGACTTACCTGCTAGATAGGACTGAGATCACTAGAAGCAATTCCTAAGTTCCAAAACTATGTATCTAGTGTAGGTATGAGATATCACCCATTAGATAGGACTGACATACTCAGGGATCACCCGTTAGCGTATTTAAAAGTACATAACTAACCCAGGGGTCACCCGCTAGATTAGGACTGACTCCATAGCAATTGTCTTTACCAGTGGCGCGAACTGACACCCTTCCAATTGGGGTTACAAGTTAGACCCCAGTTAGCTTAGTATCGGGCATGTCAGTTAGATGAATACATCCCAGAGTTTTATTTATAGAATAAGGACTGTTAGATATAGTCAATTTAGCTCAGTAGTATAAATCTTGGACTGTAAGATACAATAAATCCTTATTATTATAAATAGACTCTAGGATCACCCACTAGACAGGACTAACTCAACTTTGGTCAATTAGTATCAGTATCACCAGATGTAGAGATCACTCGCTAGGTAGGACTGATCTCAGTTTTAGTTACTCAGATACAGTATAGAACTCAGCTATTTCTATCAGATTCAGGATTGCCAGATATAGTCACTTATGTTATTAGTAATATCAATTATCAGAACATATATTATCAGTATTCAACTTCAGGACTGATAGATACAGTTGATGTGTGAGCAAAATCTAACACATTTAATGTTTTTTAGCTTAAAAGAATTGTTAATTCTGAATTAACATATGTTGTTTTGATGTGTTTTCTTATGATATTGCAGTAAAAGGCTGAAAGAATAAAAATAAATGACAATGGAGCAAAACAGTTAAAAATTTGAGAAAAAGAGAAGAAAACATGGATGACGACATCCGTGATAAGTCGCCAGCCTTGAGATAGACTATCAAAAGCAGCGTCAGCCTTAACCAGGGAATTAGAGCTGAAAAGCTGTTCTAACGACGTCTGTGATGTGGCGTTAAGTGGGTGATAAGGCATCAAGAATGGCATCAGCCTTAAGCAGAAAATCAGTGATAGGAGAAGACATCTGATGACGTTGGTGATACGCCGTCAGATCCTTAATGCGGAGTCAGAGTCATCGTTAGCCTAAGGCAGAGAATTAAAGAAACTGGAGCAAGTCTGAAACCATCCATGATAGGGCGTCAGACTCTTGATGCGGCGTCATCTTGGGCGTCACCTAATCCAAGAATTATTTGAATTTGCTATTTTATTCCCTTAATTAGGCTTTAGTATAAATAGCATCTTTTAGGGTTAATTCAAGAAGTTCTTTTTTTTTAGTTTTGGAGAGTTTTATTTTCTTCAACACTTATTAACTATTTGTGGATTCCTATTTTCGGGATTAAATTGAAGAAACTACTTGTTTCTTTTCATCCGTTCGTAAGTTTATCCTTATTATCATGAATTCAACTTTGTATTTCATTCATCAAATCATAAGCGGCTAATTCCATTAGCCAAATTTATGGGATCTAGGGTAAGGTTATGATAAGGTGTTGATTAATTACTCAAGGTTTAATGGGTTTTAGGATTTCTTGGTAATTCTGATATTCTAACTTATGTCTGTTGGTTGCAAACAATAGGCGTACCTACTTTTGTTTACTTGAGAAAGAAATCATAAATAGTAGGAAGTGAATTATCAATAGGGACTCAGAAAGGCTTCGTTTAATAATCAGCGTTGTAACAAGGTTGATTAACCTGAGGTAAAATACGGGCAGTGAGTTGCGATTTCCTAAGTCCGAGAGGATTAGGAAATTAGACACTTGAATAGGTCGAGAGACATTCGAGCATACTATTGATAGAGATAGCTTGTCATCCTAACCACCGTGTGAGTCGAGTAAATTTTGGCATATGTCATGTACCGTAAGCCCTAGTGAACATAATTATGGTTATTTCATAAACTCTTGATTGACAAAAACTGAAATTAAAGTGATCAAAAAAATTATTTGCTAATCTCCAAAATCCCCATTTTATTTTTTATATAGATTGTTTGAATTTAACTTGTAGCTTTAGTTTCAAACTATTTTAATCGCCACTCACATTGTTCCTTGTGGGATTCAACCCCAACCTCGTTGAGTTTTATATTGACAACAATTGCTTACATCCATTCAAGAGTGTAATTTGAGCGTCATCAAAAATGGCGCCGTTGCCGGGTAACAATTTGGCATATTAAGTTAGTTTGGAATTTTAGCTTACTTGCGTGAATTCAAACTTGTAAATATTTGTTTGTAATTTCCTTTGTTTCTTGTGTTAGGTAGATTTTCTATATTTTCGTTTATTTCTTACTATGGCATCATGGAATGAATGTGAGTTTGATGGTTGGAAATCCTATTTAGATGATCCATGTCCATATTGTAATGGACGCCACTTTTGGCAAGATTGTAGATATACTCCCTGGAGAGAGATCTGTGCACCATCTCCATCCTACCAGGAGTATAATTTTTCTTTATATGGTGGTCAAGATGGACATTAGAGTGATTGCCTAAATTCCTCCTCCCCCTATTGCACTAACCCAAGTTCTAGTTCTTCTTATGAGTATGACATGTCTTATGGTCAAGAAAAGGAAGAACAAAACACTGGAAAGAGTAATATTAAAGCAATGCTTCAACTAATGTTGGATCGTATAGACATAACGAATCATACCATATATGACATACATCAATACATTAGGGCATTTAACGAGGGAAGAGAAATGATAAAAGAGATGGATATCGAGGTCAATTATCCAAAAGACTTTTCTACATTATGTTTAGATGATATTTTGTCTGTGGAATTATTTGAAATAATGGAAGAGTGTGATGATGAAGAGCAAGAATCCTATGTTGATGATGAGCTTGATGTTTAGCAACCCTCGGTGATTTCCCAACCAACTAAACCATTCATGAATGAAGATGCCAAGGATGAGAAAATGGTATTAGAGTCAAAAGAAGAAATCAAGCACAAACCTCATAAAGACTCTAGTTCATTTCGGGGTAAAAATACTAATAGGGAAGTTATTCTAAAATTTAGGGTTAGTCCTCATTTAAATCACTTCTCAACATTATGTTTAGTGGATGTGATGAAAGTTGAATCACCCAAGAAAATGATGAATTTTGAAAATAAGGAGAAAGATTCTTATATTTTAGAGTTTGTCCTTCCTAAAGGGTTTACTACAACCCCAATATTGAAGGCCAAGGAGCTTAAAGATCGATGTCTATTTAGTAGCTGTTTAAGATTATGAACGTTGCCAAATGAGCCCACATAAAAGTTTGATGCCAAATTGAGCAAGCAGTTCAAGTATTCGAAGTGGCGTGATAGAATATTCCTCATCATGCCCTTACATTTTCCCAACACACTCTGAAGATGTATTGATCAAAAGTTGGGCCGGCGTTTCAAATCCTCCAAGTGGAGACATAAATAATTATCAATAAGGTATCTTGACAAAGTCTGAGTAGTCAAGATAACTGAGTCGCATCGCGACGTTAAACCAGGCGCTGCTTGGGAGGCAACCCAAGGTATTTTGTTTTTTGTATTCATCTTATGTGATTGACATTAGATCTTCACATCCATGGTGCCACAGGTATGTTTCTAACTCTCTTGTTTTGGTTTGACGCATTGGAGACATTGCATGATTTTAAGTTGAGGGTGGGGCTACTTGTGGGTGTTGATGTCCTCCGTGGGTTTTTGTTGCCGTGTCTCTTTTCCCCAGAGTCTTGTTCCTAGTAGATCCAGCTGTTTAGGCGTATTGTATTTTGTTTTGTGATGTGTTGTGGTTAATTAAGGGAAAAATAAGTATATAGGGCAGTTGATATATTTTTGTTGATTTCTCTTGGAATGACAAATACCTCTCTAACTGTCTATATGATAACTACGTGATGTGAATTTATATGTGACTACTATGAATCTTTTTATGGCATTAGTTCTAGGGACATGATAATAATTGATAACAATTGCATGAACTGGATCGGTAGTAGCTTGCGATGTACCTTTGTGTCATGTATATGTGAGGTCTAGCTTAGTTTTCTTTGTGTGTTAACTCTAGAACTTGCCCGGTTAGTCTTGCCTGGGTTGAAAGATAGGGATTAGGAAAGGATCATAGGCCATTTTTTAATTCAGTCACTTTTTAATCTAAAATGACCTTTCCTGTGTACATGTTACCACTTGATCCCTGTTTTGAGCCCTAATTAACCATTTTCTTCTATAATACCTATCACCTTCCCTTTAAGATCATAATAAACCTATTTTGGCCCTGGTCCTCCTTGGACATTGTGTACCTTGACTTAGGTAAACAGCCTAAGTTGAGGGTGGCTATCATAGGGGTGCATGATGTAAATTGGGTATGAAAAAGGGTAGAGTAAAGGAAAAAGAATCAGTGAAAAAGAAATAAAAAGTTGGGTGTTGGTGAAAAAGAGCAAGAAAAGAAATTTGTTTGAATAGGAAGAAAGAACCACCCATTCTGAATGTGTGATCAAGAAAACAGAAAAAGAAGAGAAAAGAAAAAGAGAGAAAAAGAAGTTAATAAGTGGACCCCAAGAGTTAAAGTAGTGCCAAGGAGGTTAGTCACTCTAAATGCCGTATAATATCATATCAGCCCTTAGCCTACGTTACAAGCCTAAGAAAGACCTATAGTGATCCTAGCTTACCTGTCTAGACACTTTGGTAATGAAGATAAGGGAATGCATATGGTATTTGGCATACATTAGTTTGAACTTCATTCTAAGAGTGAGTGTTTTTGTGATGATCCCCATGTTGATACTTTGAATTTTATTGTGAGAGAAAAGGGGGAAATTCTTTGTTGTGAGGGAACACTAGTATGTTGCTAAGTGACTTACTTGTTTGGGTAGTGTCATATTGATATAAACATGATTGTTGGTACTTAGTTGATGTCATGGCTGGAATCCCTTGTGTTACATTGCTGCTTTTCAATAAGATACACAGTAGTTTAAATTGGTTGACCTTGGAGGCGGTAACTGAGTTTTGAGCTAAAATGGTTGTCGACTGCTGAATGTTCTTTGTATTTTCTTAGTTAGTTTGTTGCTTAAGGACAAACAATTGTTTTAAGTTGAGGGTGTTGATGTGTGAGAAAAATCTAAAACATTTAATGCTTTTTAGAGCAAAATAATTGTGAATTTTGAAGCAACTCTTGTTGTTTTGATGTGTTTGCTCATGATATTGCAGTAAAAGGCTGAAGGAATGGAAATAAATGACAATGTAGCAAAAGAGTTGAAAATCTGACAAAAGAGAAGAAAACATGGCTGAAGACATCCGTAATAAGTCGTCAGCCTTATGATAGACTATCAGAAGCAGCGTCAGCCTTAACTAGGGAATTGGAGCTAAAAAGCAATTCTGACGACGTCTGTGAGTTGGTGTCAAGTGGGTGATAAGGCATCAAGAATAGCGTCAGGCTTAAGCAGAAAATCAGCGATAGGAGAAGACATCTGACGACGTTGGTGATACGCCGTCAGATCCTTGATGCGGCGTCAGAGTCATCATTAGCCTAAGGCAGAGAATTGAAGAAACTGGAGTAAGTCTGACGCCATCCATGATGGGCCATCAGACTCTTGATGCGGTGTCAGCTTGGGCGTCACCTAATTTGAGAATTAATTGAATTTGCTATTTTATTTCCATAATTAGGCTTTAGTATAAATAGCATCTTTTGGGTTTATTCAAGAAGTTTTTTTTTTGTTTTGAAGAGTTTTATTTTCTTCAACACTTATCAACTATTTGTGATTCCTATTTTCGGGATTAAATTGAAGAAACTACTTGTTGTTTTTCATCCATTCGTAAGTTTATCCTTATTATCATGAGTTCAAATTTGTATTTTGTTCATCAAATCATGAGCGGCTAATTCCATTAGCCAGAGTTATGAGATCTAGGGTTAGGTCATTATAAGGTGTTGATTAATTACTTAAGGTTTAATAGGTGTTAGGATTTCTTGGTAATTCTGATATTCTAATTTATGTATGTTGGTTGCAAACAATAGGCATACCTACTTTGGTTTTCTTGAGATAGAAATCATAAACAGTAGGAAGTGAATTATCAACAGAGACATGGGAAGGCTTCATTTAATAATCAACGCTGTAACAAGGTTGATTTACCTGAGGTAAAATCTGGGTAGTGAGTTGCGATTCCCTAAGTCCGAGAGGATTAGGAAATTAGATTCTTGAATAGGTCGAGAGACATTCGAGCATACTATTGATAGAGATAGCTTGTCATCCTAACCACTGTGAGAGTCTTGAGTAAATTTTGGCATCTGTCATGTACCGTAACCCCTAGTGAACATAATTCTGATTATTTCATAAACTCTTGATTGACAAACACTGAAATTAAAGTGACCAAAAAAATTATTTTCTAATCTCCAAAACCCCTATTTTATCTTTTTTATATCGATTGTTGGAATTTAACTTGTAGCTTTAGTTTCAAACTAGTTTAATCTCCACCTACATTGTTCCTTGTAGGATTCAACCCCAACCAAGTTAGGTTTTATATTGACAACAATCGCTTACACCCATTCAAAAGTGTAATTTGAGCATTATCAATAGTCAACCAGACCAGTTCTTCATAATCAAAACATTCAGACACAGTTATTCATGTATCAGTAACATAGTATCAGTCCCTCAGTATTCAGTAATATAGTATCAGTCTTTCTCACTCATCAGTGACTCAGATGTCTATATCAGTAAACTCAGTAGTTAGAACTCAGTATTCAGTCCTATCATGATCTTAGTTACAGTTACGTAGTCATGCATGTATTCTCAGGTTCATGTTAGTTAATCAGTTAGTATTGTTCATGCATATGAACCATTTGTATTTGGCCTACCTCACTTGCATACCAGTAAATTCAAAGTACTGACACATTTGCGCTATGGTATTTTATACCATAGGTTTAGAAGTACGAGCTCCAGAGCATTAGTAGCATCCCAGTTCAGCAGTCAGAGTCAGCTATGAGTTCTCATCCTTCGAGGACATGATGATTAATTATTATTTTAATTTTCAGATTATTTCAGTAGTTGGAATTAGTTGGAGACATGTCCTATCAACTCCTTATTCAGATAGTTTAGAGGCTTTAAGACTATAACATGTCAGACAGTTATTTTAGATTTGTGTAGGTATTGTTATACTGCTTTTAGACATTGTTTTATCAGATGTTTATCCAATTTGAACCTTATGGCCTTTCAGTACATATTTGCGCCTTTATACAGAATATTATGCAGTGTTTAGGTACAGATATCAGTCATGAGTTAGCTTGTGGTCCTTCGGGGTCATGGGCACCTTGTAGCATTTTGGGTACCAGATTCGAGGCATTATAGAAAGTAACTAATATCATAGTTACTAACTCAACTTCACACATAATGATCATATCATCTGCAAAATTAAGATGATTGATTTTTGGACTTTCTCTAGGCATCCAAATGAGTTTTAACTCTTTCCTTATCATCAACTCTTTAAAACTTCTAGATAACACTTCAATTGCAATGCTAAAAAGTGTACGAGACAATGGGTCCCCTTGCTTAAGACCTCTTGAGGATTTAAAAAAACCCTGAGGTTGTCCATTAATCAGTATAGAGTACCAATTATTAGACAATAATCTGAACACCATATCAATAATTTCTTCACAGAAAACTATTTTTCTTAAGAACTTTGTAAAAAATAGCCACTCAAATCTTTCATATGCCTCCATCATATCAAACTTGATCACCATATATAGAGGTTTACCCTTTTTTCTGATTTCAACCACTATCTCTTTTACCACCAATATATTCTCTGCTATGCTTCTGACTTAAACAACACCAGCCTGCTCTTCAAAAACAATGTCTTGAAATATACTCTTGATCCTTTCATGAATAATTATGGAGAATATCTTGTTCAAAAAATTTCTTAGTGAAATAGGTCTCTGGTGTAAAAATTTATTCACTACCAGTTTCTTAGGAAAGAGAACCAAATTGGTATAAGTGATAAATCTTGAAAGCTCTCCCCCACAGAAAAATGTTATTACCATCTGGTGTAAATCAGTTGATAATATTTCCCAAGCATCCCGAAAGAAGTCACCTATCATACCATTAGGACCAGCCGTACTATTCCTATTCAAACCCATAACTGCCTTCTTTACGTCATCAATGGTTGGGATTCACTTCAATTCTAAATTCTGATCCTTAGTCACTATACTTGGAAACATATCCAACATAGAAAAATCCTTAGCATCTTCTTGCTTCTTGAATTAATGTTGATAAAATTGAGTTGCAGCCTCAGCTATTTCATCCTGATTATCTAGCCAATCCCCTTCTCCCTTCTGAATTGTATGAATCTTGATTCTTTATTTTCTTCATTTTGCTACAGTATGAAAGAATTTTGTGTTTCTCTCCCCATCTTTGAACCACTCAAATCCATCTTTCTATCTACAAAATTCCTCTCCCCTTTTCAGTTGCATATCCAACTTAGCTTGAGCTTTGAAAAGATTAGACTTGTTCATTCCCAAGGGATCTTCTTCAAACTATTTTCCTCTTACCGTTATTACTTCCTTAAGAGTAGCAATCTCTTGAAAGATATTTCTAAAAGTTTGCTTGCTCCAATGAGTTAATGCAGCTTTGGTCTTCTTTAATTTATAATGGAATGTGATGAAGGGATTGCCTCATATATCAATACTCCAATTCTGTCTAATCATTTCTAAGCATGATTCCTCTTATAGCCACAAATTAATAAACCTAGAATGTTTAACCAGGTTTACCTATTGAGTACTAAATTGCATCAATATTAGAGAATGATCTGAACCACTTCTGATCAAATTCTCCACCTCTATAACTGGAAACATTTGTTGCAACCTATCATTCACCAAGACCCTATATAGTTTTTGGAAAATGCATTCTCCATCAATTCTGCCATTCCACCAAGTGAATTTACTACCCTTAAAAGCAACCTTTTCTAAATTACATATATTAATACATTGGTTAAAATCATCTATCTCTTCTATTGTGATGGGTAAACCTCCTAACTTCTTCTCTTCATTCTTGATAACATTTAAATCTCCTCCTACCAGCCAAAGATCCTGATTTATCATTGCTATATCTTTTAATTATTTACATAATTGCATCATCTCATTCTGAATGCACTTATCATACACCATAGTCACCTTTACCATAACTCTTGCTTGCTGATTCTCCAGCTTAAGTGTGAGTTTCTATTCTTTATCTCTAACCACGCTAAAAGTCATGGTTGAATCTATAAAGACCCATTTTTTTTGCTCATATGTTTGAGTCTTCTCTTATACTCTTCAATGTTGTGGCTTTCTTGAAATGGTTCCATAAGACCTATGAAAGCAAACTGAAACTTCTTATGCATTGTTAGAAACCTTGTAAAAGCTTTTTGTGTATTAACAAATCTAATGTTCAAAATTAATGCATTCATTTGGACACAAATTTATCAATATTACTCCTTGTTCTTATTGAGATTGCTACTGCACTACCAACTTTATGACTTTCTTTCTTTTCGTGTTTTCCTTGCTTTGTATTTAGAGCATTGATCTACTTTGGGGATAAATTTCCTTCTATTGGTGCATTTTTAATACTATCCCCCATATCTTTATCATCCATATCATGTTTCTTGTTGTTTACACATTCAATCATGTTCCCTGCATCAATTTCCAGTGGAGTAATATCCTCCAACACTGCTTGACTTTTACTCTCTTTATCCTCCATTATAACTATTTGCTTCTTAGCATCATCCTAGTGATCTACATTATATTGTGTGACCTGATGCTCTTGTTCATTCTATGGTGTTTTATCTGATATTTTTGCTTCTTGTACCAATGATTCCCCTTACTTACTATTACTGTCCACATAGCTCACCTGATGTTGCTCTTTATCACCCTTGTTGCTAATTTGGTTCTCTGTTTCTAGATCTTTTTGTAACTTTCCAAAACTCTTAGTAACCTAGTCCTTTGTACTTTCTTGCATCTGTGCCTTTCTGGTATAGTTGTTACCCTCTAATTCTACTTGTTTCAAAACATCAAAAGCATTTGATGCTTGAATTTTTGCCTCCTTGTCTGATTCCTCTCCCACTATATGACCATACTTGTCCTTCTTATACTTATTTCTTCTTAGAAACCATCGGTAATTATTGGTATTCATTCCTTCAGCTACTGCATCATTTTGCCTTGATTTTTCCTTATTCCCATCCTCTTTACTTTTGCCTCTATCTTCTTTATTTTTCTTCCTGCTCAAATAATTTTGGATGCACATTCCAGCAAGTAGCCTCATCATGTTCTTGTAAGAAACACTCTTTACAGTATTTAGGTTTATGATCATACTATATATGTATCCATTTCGACTTAATAGTTCTAGTACAATCATCTTCCTCATTAATCTTAACCCTATGAGGTAATTTAGCTATCAAATCTACATCCACCTTGATTCTAGCACAGCTTGCCTCGTATGATTCTTTATGGCCATGTCTACAGTAAGAGGTTTACCTACTGCAAAAGCAATTGAGAAAATAACCTCCTTTGCAAAAAAAATTCGGTGGTAGATCCGGTAATGAGATCCATGCAACTCCTATAGTGGTTTTAATTTTGGGTTTAAACCAAAGATCGCACTTCAGATTTCTCATCTTCCACAACTTGTCCTTTACCTTAATATAATATGTAGTGGCTGATAATAATATCACATAGTCCTCCATCTAATTCAAATATATCAAAATGTGTCTTGCATCAAGTAACCCTATTATGCACTCCCGTTTGATTCCACATTGATTTGGAATTGATCTCCATAGCTCATTCATGTTTGGTTTACCATATGAGAATTTCCCAATAATTGTATGTTAAAGATTCTCCTGGATTATCATGTTTTGAACCATGGAAGCTTTCCATATGATGCTTGGCTCACTACGCAGCATTACCACTTGTTTAGGATTAACCCTAATATTCTCATGCACAAAAGGTTTAGGTTTTAATAAGTCAGAATATTTTGGACCCGTAACATTTTCTTTAGGTTCCCCTTCCGTAACATGTTTCATAGAATCCTCCGGTGGGATATTCCCACTGGATGAAGTGCCCATAGTGATTGGAAAAGTATTGAAAAATTGTATATTTCTTGCATGCGCCGCCTAGGGTTTGTAATAGGTGGTTCCTCTTTTGTGTGAAAGCATGTAAACTAAAACGGAGGCCATTGGAGTTTCCAGTGCTACAATGAACATTTAGTTGTTGTGGATTTTACGTTTTTTGGTGTAGTCTTTTGGGTTAAGTTCTATTATTTATGTGTATTGTTATACCCTAGGGTGTAGAGTAAAGTGGTTGCAGTTCAATTAGAGTTCAGTAAAGAGGTTCCATAGACTTATAATGATGGCTTAAAGCTAAGGGGGAGATGTATTGTAATACCCCGAGCATTCATTTCCTAAACGTTTTATCTTTTCTTCATGAAACTAGATCTGTCCTAAGATAACAGTTACTCACAAGTCGACTCTCTCGTTCCTATCTCATCCTTATAACCATTCTCCTGTCATTGCATTTAGTCAAGTAATCAGTTCAGTTCGTGATATTCAGTTCATGTATCATGTTTTAGGATTAGTTAAGCAATCATGTTTTTAGTCATTCATGTTATGAATATAATCACAGTTGCCTTAGCACCCTTAGTCAAATTTTCCTCATTCGAGGATAAATGTTCCAAAGGGGAAGATAATGTAATACCCCACATTTTTGGGCTAGTCTTTGAACCGTCGTTCCTACATGTATAATCTAAAATCCAAATGATTCCAATGTGAATATAATTTTCATGATCTTTATCCTCGTGTTTGATGTACTTTCAAGGTGAAAAATTCTCATAAGAATCACTTAGAACAAAGTTGAGCTTAGAGCCTTTAACTCATCCAAAGTTTGGTATTTGATTCTATAAGGGTATACTTTGAACGGATTTAACTTTTTATATACATAGAATTTTTCAAATCAAGACCCACCAATTTGTAGATAATTGAATTATCTTTCCAACGATACCAATTTCACCTTAATCCGATACCCAAGCAAAAAGTTATGGCATTTTCAATGTGAGGCAGTAAGCCGACACGATTGGGATGCGATGCGTTGGTCATCGATATGATTATCGATGCGATGCAATGAAAATCACGTTACAAAACTATTTCACACATTATTTAAGTTTCTAAAGGGTCTAGTCACACTCTGGTCACTTCCTCTCACCCAAATCCGTCCGTAACACTTAAGTTCAACCTCAAAAGCATTAGATACATCATAATTCATATCTTTCTCTTCAAAAAAACCCTAGCCCCTTCAAGAACACCAAGAACTCCACCAAATTTTCTCCAAGAAAGTTAATAACCAAAGCTTCCGGGTTCAAGAACTTCAAGAATAAGCTTCAACAACGCCATTAGAGATTCAAAGTTCAAGTTTTCAAATTCAATTTATCAAATAAGGTATGTTGGGTTATGAAAAAGGATACTCTTTCATCCTTGTGCCCAAAACTAGTTTTAAAGTTGAATTTACGTATTTTGCAATTAGGGTTCATACCCAACTTATATTGTTTTGAGTATATGGATTTGTAAAGTTATTTAAGTGTTAAATTTGATGTTTGTTCTCCTATATTTATGATTGATTTAAAGATTTTCAATTGAGATTTAAGCATGATATTATGTTGCAAGTTATATGGAAGAAAACATGAGATTCAAAGCCTTTAGTGCATCAAGATTTCGTATGCTTATGTTTTGATCCATAAGATTCATATTGTGGATTTGATTTCATTATCTTGACTGAAATTATTGAAGTATTTCAAAAAGATTATTGGGCATGAAGTATTATTTTTATTTGACATGAATTTAAAGCATGGGTTATTAAGCCCTAGTTTGAATATTGATATTTCAAGAAGATTATGCTTTCAGGCTTCCTATGATTAGTTTATACTCAGATTTTGAATAAGATTTGATCTTTTGATCCTCAGTTTAGATAGGGAATCCTCTTTATAGTTTTGATTATAGTTTAAAGTAGTAGTAAACCCTCATGCTAGTTTTAAAGTGGATTTCCTACAGATTTAGCGTACAGATTAAAGGAAGTAGTATTTAGCACCGATGGGGAAGTGTAAGTTTAGCGCATCCTACTTTCCCAGAACTACAAGACAATATAGGTACAAATTCAGATTATATTCCATTTGTATATGGATACAGATACAGATTGTGATCACTTAGCTTAGGTTATTCTCCGCGGCAAGAGTATGACACCTCTTCCCAATGTGAGGTTTTCCCATAAGGGGACTAGGCGTTGTATAATATGGCATCTTACATAGTGTACGTCGGTTATAAGAAGCTACCAAAAGCCTAAGTCCTAAAATAGAATAAAAGAACAGTTTTTAGAAACTAAATGGAACAGCTTTTAGAAACTAAGTGTAAAGGCTCACGATTTTAGGTGGATATTGTTTTACATAAGTCATTAGCTATGAGATTTCAGCTTTTATTTTATAGATACAAAGGTGAGTCCTTTTTCACTTAGCCTGCATAATTTATTGAAAACTTAATTTCAAAGGTGAGTCCGTTTTCACTTAGCCTGCATGATTTGAAAACAAACTTAACTTCAATTTTACTTAGTCCTTGATAATGCTCAACTTACACGTCAATTTAGTGCAAGGTGTTCATCATCAATATATTTACCCAACATTGGAGACAGGGTCGAATCCACGAGGAACACTATGAGTGGATATTAAACTAATTTGAAACTATAGCTACAAGTTAAATTCAAACAAATGATACAAAAACATAAAATGGAAGTTTTTAATGATTGAACAAAAGTTATTAACACTTCAATTTGCCTTAGATATCAAAGCTTAAACTGCAATATTTCAAATCAATGATATGGAGAAACTAGAGTTGTGATCACTATGATTAATAATCCTCCATTGAATAATAGTTGTAGCATTGGATTCTCGTGGATTATGGAAAACACCAAATTATTAGTATCGACATTTCATCTAAGTGTTTCTCAACCTACCTAGAAGTTGAATTTCCTAATTCTCTTGAACTTAGGAACCTTTTATTCATACTGATTTTATTTCGAGTTGATTAATCTTGTTACAACATTAATTATTAGATGGAAACTTAACCTTCCTAAATCCTCGTTGATAATTCACTTTCTTTAGTTTATTTATCAGTTCAAGCAAATCAACATAAGGCGAGATCTATTGTTTCAACTAACAAAAAATAAATAATACAAAAGAATTATCAAGATGTTCCCATAATCACTCGAACCCTACCCAACTATTAAGACAATACAGGAGTAATCGTAGATCCCACAACCCTAGTTATGGGTTTTAGTTCCACAAGAAAGAGAAAGCGATAACAATAACTGAATTCATAATTCAAAGTGATTAAACTTACAAAAGATGTAATCAGAAATTGATTCTCTTCCCAAATTCAAGAAGAATATGCCATAACTAAATCAAAGAATTGAAAGTTGAAATCCAAGTTTAGAGACCAAAGAGAAGTAAAGTAGTATTTGGAATAAGTTCAAGATGTTAAGCCTTCCTTGATGAAACCCTAAAATTTGCTATTTATATCCATAACTTAAGAAAAATTTGAAATTAGAAATTCAGATTTTTGTCCTTAGCTGACAACATGTCTGATGGTTTATAAGAGATCTGATAGATTATCAGACCATGTCATCAGACATGATTCCCATTTCTTGTCTTCTGCTTATGTGTGACGACATGCTTGATGGCTTATTAGAGTTCTGATAGCTTATCAGAACATGTCGTCAGACATGCTTTTAATTTTTCCCTTCTAATTCTAAGTGACGACATGCCTGATGGCTTATCGGAGATCTGATAGCTTATCAAGACATGTTGTCACTTAGAAGTAGAAGGCAAAAATTGGTGAAAATCTTCTGCTTTTGAATTACGGCATTCTTGATGGCTTATCAGACACCTAACGGCTTATCAGGAGATGTCGTCACATATCTGCTCTAACTTTCTCACACTGTCTACAGTTGACAATGACTCTGATAACTTATCACAAATTTGATGACTTATCAAATAAGTCGCTAACTACACTTTCATGGCCACTTGTTCTAAATTCACCTCTTTTGCTCTTATTATCTTTGATTTTCTTGCATCTTGACTTTCTTACATTATCAAAGAGAAAGCAATCAAAAATGACAAAAGTTTCTTAAGACTTTACAATTATTTCTAGTTAAAAGCCTCAAATGTGTTAACATTCGCTCACGCATCAACACCCTCAACTTAAAACAATTGTTTGTCCAAAAGAAACTTAAACATAACTTAGAGGATACAAAACATATTCAGCAGTCAACCATCCATTTTACCTCAAAACACATTACACTCTTCAAGTTCAAATACTCTAAACGCAACTGTGCATATCAATGAAGATCAACAATACGACATAAGGGAATCAATATATGGCATCAAATTAGCAACAATAACCATGCCTATATACAAATTACACTTCCCAAACAAGTAGGCAACTAACAATACAACCGAAGTGCCCTTACAGTAAAGAAGTACCTCCTCACTCATAGGTGAACTCAAGCATATCAATGCGGGGATGGTCAAGAGACACTCACTCTCAAAAAGAAGTTCTAGCCAATGTATGCCAAATACCATAAGCTTGCCCTTATTTTCATTACCGAAGCTTTCAGACAGTTAAGATCACTATAGGACTTTTCATCAGCTTGTAATGTAGGCTTAGGGTTGGTATGATACACAAGGATATTTAAAGTAACTAAGCCTCCTTGGCACTACATTATTTTTGGGGTCTCACTTATCAACCTTTACCTTATTTCTCCCTTTCTTGATTAAAGCACATTCAAGCTGGGTGCGGTTTTTATTCATTCAATTTCTTTTTTTTACAGCTTTTATTTTCTCATTCTATTCTACCATACCCAGCGTTGCATATATTTTTTTTTACCCTTTTTCATACTCATTTTATATCACACACCCCTATGATAGCCACCCTCAACTTAGGCTATTTGCCTAAGTCAAAGTGCACAATGTCCAAGGAGGACCAGGGCTAAAACAGGTTCATTGTGATACAAATGGGAAGGTATAATAAAAAAAATAGGCATTCAAGCTCAAAATCAGGATCAAGGGATATTATTCACACATGAAAGGTTATTTAGGGTAAAAGTGGACTGATATCAACAACGGCCTATGATCCTTTCGTAACCTCTATCCTGCATCCAAGACAAGACTAACCGGGCAAGTTGTAGATATAACACACACCAGGAACTAGGTAGTATCTCACAAACACATGGCACAAAGGTACATCACAAGCTACTACCCATTTGGTTCATGCAATTGTTAGCACTGATTATCATGTCCCTAGTACCAATGCCATAAAAAGATTCACCGTAGTCACATATAGATGCACATTACACAGTTACCAGATAGATAATTGGAGAGGTATTTATCATTCCAAGAAAAATCAACAAAAATATGTCAACTGTCGTAGATACTTATTTCCTCCCAATTAACCACAACATATCACAAAACATACATAATACGCCTAAACATGCAGACTCTAATAGGAACAAGACTTCAGGGAAAAGAGGCACGGCAACGAAAAACCCAAGAGGACATCAACACCCACAAGCAGTCTCACACTCAACTTAAAATCATGCATTATCCCCAATGCATCAAACTAAAACAAGAGAGTTAGAAATCTACCTGTGGCTCCATAGGTGCAGAGATATGATGTCAATCACATAATATAAATACAAACAACAAAATGCCTTGGGTTGCCTCCCAAGCAGCGCCTGATTTAATCTCGCGGTAGGACTAGGTTATCTTGACTACTTAGAATTCATCAAGAAACCTTAAAAGTGGTTCATCCTTTATCCCTCCACTTAGACGATTTGAATCGTCGGCCCATCTTTCGATCTTTACATCTTTTAGGGCGTTGGGAAAGTGTGAGAGCATGATAAGGAAAGTTCTATCATACCACTTTGAAGACTTGAACCGCTTGCCCAATTTTGCATTAAACATTTGTGTGGGCCCATTTGGTAACGGTGAGAATCTTTAAAAAATACTAAATGGACATCGATCTTTAAGCTTCTTGGCCTTCAAGATTGGGGTTTTATTATACCCTTTTGAAAAGACAAACTCCAAAATGTAGGAATTTTTCTCCCCATTTCCAAAATTCATCATTTTCTTGGGTGATTTGACTTTTATCACATCTACCAAGCATAATGTTGAAAAGTTAATTGAGTGAGGTGTTCTCCCTAATTTCGAAGTTGCATCCTTCTCGACCATTAATATAGGATTCTTGCTCCTCATCTTCACACTCTTCCATTATTTTAAATGATTCTACAGACAAGATATCATCTAAACATAATGTTGAAAAGGGCTTTGAATGATTGACCTCTATATCCATCTCACCTATTTTTTTTCTTTCCTCTTTCCATTCCCTTATGTCTTAAAGTATTTCTTCCTGGCTATCCAAAATTTATTGAAACATAGCTTCAATGCGACTTATTTCGGTGCTTCATTCTTCCCATTCTTTACCATAAGACCTATAAAAATCATAAGAAGAACTAGAATTTAGGTTAGCACAATGGGGGGAGGGGACAATTGAACAATCACTCCAATGTACATATTGACCACCACATAAAGAACTGTCATCCTCCCAGTAGGATAGAGATGGTGCACACATCTCTCTTTGGAGAGCATATCTACAATCTTGCCAAAAGTGAGGTCCATGACAATATGGACATAGATCATCAAGTTACGATTTCCAACCATCAAACTCACATTCATTCCAAGGTGCCATGGTAATAAGTAAACTAAAATAAAAATCTACCTAACACAAGAAATAAAATAAAATTACAAACAAATATTTATAAGTTTGAATTTAAGAAATTAAGCTGAAATTCCAAACCAGCTCAATACGTCAAATTGTTCCCCGAAAATAGCGCCATTTTTATAATGTTCAACTTACACGTCAATTTAGTACAAGGCGGTCATCGTCAATATATTTACCCAACTTTCGAGTCGGTGTCGAATCCACGAGGAACAATGTCAGGGGTGATTAAACTAACTTAAAACTATAACTACAAGTTAAATTCAAACAAATGATATGAAAAGATAAAATGGAGGTTTTTAATGATTGAACAAAAGTTATTAACACTTCAATTCTCCTTAGAACTCAAAGCTTAAACTGTAATATTTTAAATCAATGATATAGAGAAATTTGAGTTGTGATCACTATGACTAGTAATCCTCTATTGAATAATATTTGTAGTATTGGATTCTCGTGACTTATGGGAAACACCAAATTATCAGTATCGACAGTTTATCTAAGTGTTTCTCAACCTACCTAGATGTTGAGTTCCCTAATTCTCTCAAACTTAGGAACCTTCTATTCACACTAATTTTATTTCAAGTTAATTAATCTTGTTACAACATTAATCATTAGATGGGAACTTAAACTTCCCAAATCCTCATTGATAATTCACTACCTTTAGTTTATTTCTCAGTTTGAGCAAATCAACTTAAGGCAAGATCTATTGTTTGCAACCAATAAAAAATAATTAATACAAGAGAATTATCAAGATGTTCCCACAATCACTCGAACCCTAACCAACTATTAAGATAATACAGGAGTAATCATAGATCCCACAACCCTAGTTGTGGGATTTAGTTCCACATGAAAAAGAAAGCAATAACAATAACTGAATTCATAATTCAAAGTGATTAAACTTATAAAAGATGTAATCAGAAATTGATTCTCTTCCCAAATTCAAGAAGAATATCCCACAACTAAATCAAAGAATTAAAAATTGAAATCCAAGTTTAGAGACCAAAGAGAAGTAAAGTAGTCTTTGGAATAAGTTCAGGATGTTAAGCCCTCCTCAATGAAACCTAAAAGTTGTTATTTATATCCATAACTTAAGAAAAAATTGAAATTAAAAATTTAGATTTTTCTCCTTAGCTGATGACCTGTTTGACGGCTTATCAGACCATGTCGTCTGACATGGTTCCCATTTCTTGCCTTCTACTTATGTGTGACTACATGCCTGACGGATTATCAGAGTTTTGATAGCTTATTAGAATATGTCATCAGGCATGCTTCAAATTTTTGCCTTCTACTTCTGAGTGACGACATGCCTGATGGATTATTAGAGATCTGATATTTTATCAAGATATGTCAGTAAAAAATCCTTTACTTCTAAGTAATGACATTCTTGACGGCTTATCAGGGGATGTCGTCGTACTTTTGCTCCAACTTTCTCACACTGTCTACATTTGATGATGACTCTGATAACTTATCAGAAATTTGATGACTTATCAGACAAGTCATCAACTACACTTTCATGGCCACTTGTTCCAAATTCTTCTTTTTTTCTCTTATTATCTTTGGTTTCCTTGCATCTGAACTTTCCTGCACTGTCAAAGAGAAAGCAATCAAAACTAACAAAAGTTGCTTAAGCCTTTACAATTATTTCTAGTTAAAAGCCTTAAATATGTTAGCATTAGCTCACACATCAGTCCACTAGCAGAAAGAGTAAAAGTACAACTTTTAGAACTAAGTGTTATGACTCATAAGATTTATACAGTATGTTTTATCATTCATGATTCATGATTTTTAGCTTTTAGTTATTCCAGCCAATGTGAGTCATTTATACTCAGCATGCATTATTTTACAAGTTTATACGAATATTGAGATATTGTTTTACTTATGTATTCACCCCCATATGCTCAATACATTGCAAAAGTACTGATTTACATATATGTCTATGTGCTACATTATCATTTAATGTAGGTACCAGTTGTAGCACTCACAACATAATGAGATAGGTTGTAGCTTCCAGTCTGTAGGTGGTCACGCCTTTTGATTTAAGGGCTTGAATCAGTCATATAATTTGAGTAGTATTTGTTTTTTCTTCTTTATTAAGTCATATTGATTTGGGATAACTGGGGGTCATGTACCGGCTACCTATTGTCAATACTAGTAGAGGCTTCATAGATAGTTAGTAGAGTTAATATATTTAATTCCAGTTTTGTTTATAAAAGAAGAGTTGTAATTATTTTAATTTAGTTTTGTATTTATCAGATTCAGAAAAGAGTTATCTTTGGCTTATTTCTTTTAGATTTATGTATTTTATTTAGTTTCTTATGAGTTATGCTAGTAGAAGTGTTAGATTGGGATCACTTGTGGTCCTAAGCACCTTGTGACATATCGGGACCCATTTTTGGTGTGTTACAAACTTGGTATCAGAGCACAAGTTTCAAGTGTCCTAGGGTGTCTGTGAAGCTATGTCTAGTAGGGTCTTGCAGAACAGTACAGAGACGTCTATAGTTTTCTTTGAGAGGCTACAGGGCCTTTAAGAAAATTTTCCTTTCTTTCATACTCTAGATCATGTTGTAAAGTTCTTCTATCAGAAACTTATGTTGATTCGTATGTCACTCCATAATTCTCCATCTATGTTATATTCTTGAGATCACATGATTAGAAAGTTCCAATTCATCCTAAGATGATGCTCTCAGATTTACTATCAGCAACTTTAGAAGTCATACAAGGGGGTTAAGAGGAGCTTATTAATGTGTTATAATTTCCAAAAATCAAAATTTATGTCCTCATCCATACGAGTTGTTCAGTTAAGACAGAATAAGGTATACATTCAAATTCCTTATTATTTCTTCAATATAGATAGTGCTTATAAGAGGAGATAGTATGAACCTAGATTGTCGAATAGAGTTTCAATTTAAGGGATATTGCAGCTTGGAGTGTTATGATTCATAAGTAGTAGAATATTTTTATAGTTGGATGTATGGGTATTAAAGTTTAGTGACAAGAAAAATGGGAATGACAATTGATAGAAAGTACAGAGATAAACCTATGCAAGCTATAGATTTTGCGTTATGGTGATATATCCTAGTGTGTTAGTTTAGTGGAATGTAGAGAAGGAGTTATTAGTTAAGGTGAATTATTATTTGCTTGAAGTATGAAAGGAGTTACTAATGGTAATTATTGTGTTAGAAAAGTATAGATTATTAATAAAGTATTTGGTGGTTGAGTATTGTTGATTTTGGCTTCCCTTGTAGTTGCAAAAAGGGAGTTTAGTTGAAACTTATAGAGCTATGAAAGAAATTTAGGTGTTTAGATGGTTGAATAGTAGTTTATAGGGAGGATGTGCTAATATATTATAATAATATAGGCCATACGCTCGCGATCAATTATTGTTATTATGGTGTTCTAGTGGACTAGTGTTTCTTGATGTCTTGTTTTATAGCTTCCAAGTGAGAATAGTATGTGAGGTTGGGTTGTTAATCATGCCTAGCACTAGACACTAAGTTTGAACAGTGGATGATCATCAAGGTGAGTGTAATGGTATAATAAAGAGGCATATAAACTTAAGAATTATCACCATTCATAAAATAGCCTCAACACTGGTTACAAATGAATCTCATGATTGAAAAATGGGGACCTATAGTTCATGCTCTCAAATCCTCTTCAAAATTTGTAAGTGATAGTAGCATTTAAACTAAATCTTTTATACCATCCATTTGAACAATCCATAACATGTTAAGACAAGAAATTTCATCATACAAGGGGGATTTCGTAAATCATACTCTTAAATCTTTTTTCGAAACTCATAACATAGGTACACATGAATATAACTAAAGTTCATGGAAACCCCCCCTAGTAATTTCATAATTTGATCAAAAATGAGTTCATGATGCATGATCTTTAAACAATTTACAAAAACCCATAATACTTACATATGCATATTAAATCTTGGTAAAACATTAAACTTACGCCCATGAGATTTAGGATACTTCTACATACGCTTTGACGGAGAAAAATCAAAGAATAAACTTCACTTTGAGATCTACAAGCTTTATATTAAGAAATCCTTCCTTGATGTTCTTCATAGATAGAGAATAAGTGTTTGGGGGGCTTTTAATAGGTCTTGGGATGATTTTAGGTTTATAGGATGGATTAAGGGAGTTATGGGGGGCTAAAGGACCTTTTTTTCCTTGAAGTAAATCAAAATGGAGCACTTTTGGATGCACAGAAGGGAGTTCGCAATGCAGACCCATCGCGAACTTCAAGGTTTACGGTGCAGACCCAACACGGACCTAATGCAGTGTCTCACTTAAACACTCATAACTTTTGATTCATAACTCATATTGACAAATGGGCAGTTTTGTCGGAAAAAGGACTCGAAGGTATTTAATTGATATATAATGGGATGAATAAATCTTTATATTCTAGGAGTAATGGTCATTGTAAGTTGACCCAAGAAAAATTTATCAACTCAAACTCAACGGGTAAGAAATTGCCCAACTTAACTTTGAGCTAGGAGATTTTATGATGTATAATCATCTCCAAAGATGTTCTCACATTAAAAAAGTTGTTATTCACACCTATTTCTAACTAGAATCCATTGAGTTCAGGTCTATATATATATATAGAAAAGATGGTTCAACTTTATCTTGAAAGTGTGAGTGTTACATCATCTCCCCCTTGGGATCATTCATCCTCGAATGATGGGTAGGAACTTATTGAAGCTATAGAATTATTGAATAAAGTACGTAAAATTACCTTAGGAATTTTTCCCTCAACATAACTTACATAGGCATTCAAGTAGAGCTTCATGAAACCACCAAGTGAATCATGTAAGATGGAGCGTAAGATAATGAAAATTAATATAGAGATGACCTTGAACACGAGTTCTATGGATCATAATCATCACAACATAAGGTATGAGTTTATTTGGTAATCATAGGTCTTTATTTAAATGATACCTGACATGAATTAAGGTTTTGCGGGACATAGGAATAGAGGTATCCTCCACGTTAGATGATACGACCGATAGACCTCATACTTAGAGACACTACTCGACTATGCCTCAAAAAATAAATAACACACTTCATCATTTCCAACTTACAATGCCTAACTCAGAGTTAAAATATGCTAGCTTAAGCTATGAGGACCTATACTCTACATCTCTTTAAGGATAACACTTCACCTTATCACTATAATAAAACAACCTTAGGTCTTAAATCAAGGAGTACTAAACACATAGCACATTGGTTTGTGTTTTCATCAAGCACCACATTCAATCCTATATTTACTACACCCACTTTATGGGTCTCCCCTTTAAAACCAACAACTTCACTAATTCTCACAAAGATTTTTTTGTGACATATTCCCCCTTCCTAAATATTTCACATAAAGAAAGTTCATATCCTTCTTCCCCCTTCAACTATAATCTTAGCTCGAGTAGTCACACCAAAATTTTCACAATTAAGAACATTTACCCTCTTATCTGAGCATTACTAAACTTCCATAACGACTATCATACTAACATGAGGAAGGTCATTGAGGGACTAGAGAATAAGCATCACAAATCGGAGTAATACTATACAATTATAACTTATATTAGCTGCACTACTCAAGGTAGGGTATGATATATAAGATACGATACAATAGGCATGAAGTGCTTCATATATCAAATGTCTAGATCATAAGTAGAGAGTCATTCGATGATAAACACAAAACAACATGTGTTATTAGGACTAGCCCCAGTAAGAAATATGAGCAAATATATCATGAGTTGTATAACATAAAGTCAGGATTCATATATTCAAGGAACATGACAAGAATTGTTGCTTGATGCTATTGCTTCTCATTTTCATAGTGAGATAGTCATAAGTTTGTATAAACTGTATCCCTTTGGCTAATCCCGGCATAAAATAAATCAGTAATATATAGAAACCATAGTTCCTTAGAACTAAGCACAGTATGAGACATGGATTTATGAATCATGAACATCATAACATAAAGCTTGAATTCTTGAAAACTTGGATTTATGAGGGACATTATTGCTTTTAGTTTGGAGGTTGGAACATGGATATAAGTGCATATAGAACTCGAAACTTAGGCATAGGCATGACTTGAATACATAAGACATTGGCATATGTCCTCTTAAAATAAAGTAGGATGATTTTTCTTAAATAGGAATAGATTTATCATGACTCTTCCCCAAAATTTACCACCATGAGAAAATTTAAGAACTACCTTAGTCCATCATATCCTCCTTAGATCAAAGTCACAATCCTAAACTTGCAAACATATCCTCTCATCAAATCTATAACTACAACTTTCAACACAATGGGGGAGGGGGTATCACTATACACTTAAACGCCAGACTCACCCTGATAAACTATATAGGAAAAGTACTAACTTCTTTCTAAGATATTCCTCCCAAGGGAACTACTCTAAACTTCCTTTAGCCTCCAAGATTGAACTCTGGCCTCACTGTCTTTCAAATTTATTTTGGGAATGAAAAGTGACCATTTTGAGAGAAAATAAATGTTTGAAGGTTTAGAATTAGGTTATAAAAAGATTGCACGGTCTATAGGACATAAAATGACCAAAATAACCTTAAAACACTCTTAAAATAAAGTCCCATTGATGAAAGAAAAAAGGTTTACAGTGTGAAGCCCAACATACAGCAATAGCTTAGCAGTGCATAGCCCTGTGCGAAGCTGAGGTAGTTAGCCTTCGTGGCTCCCTTGCGATGCACAACTTATTTTCCCTACCCAAACTTTAATGAACATGTTAGAGCTCTTCTTGGGGAACTCTAAACTCGATCTAGGGGCTATGTAGGCTTTTTTTAAGCATGATTTAGACTCCACAAACACTCGGTCTATAATAAACTCATTGCTCTAACACTAATCCTCATATGCATAATTACATCAAAAGTTTTCACTTAAACTTCTCATAAGTTATCAACTTAGGCTCCTTCACACATAATATTAAGGCTACTAATTTATTCCCACAAATTTTGCATCACTACTTGAAACACCCCTGATTTTGTCCCTTAGAAATTTCTTGAGCCTGGGACTTACTACCTTGGTTACGACTAGACCTCTAGAGTTATAGGGTGTCTTGACGACTCATACGGATGAGTCATAGCCAAACCAGTAAGTCTGAGACTTAATTATGCTTTTTTTATAAGTGGCTCACTAAGAGATGTAATGATATATTATGAATCATTAGGTATAATCATATGGTGTCCAACGTATGTCCCAATTTATGTTCTATGTTAGCTATGACTGGACCATACGAGCCGTAAGATCCCATTACCATTAGTGCCATTGAGTCATAAGGATAGTAGTTAGGGTACCTAGGTGGTACTACCTTGGTTATGACTTATGGTGATAAGTCGTATGGTTTGGTTACGAGTCAGGAGGTCGACTCGTAACCAAAAGTTATACTTTTTCAGATTTAAAGTTGAGGGCACTCTAGATATTTTCCACTTTAACCCCTTGGACCCCATGTAACCCGCAAAAATCTATCCCGAGATGTCACGTGGTGCTTAGAACCACAAGTAATCCCAAGCTAACCCATGAACTGGCATACTATTAAGAAACTGATTAAATAAGTATAAAATGATTGAGTTTACAGAGCGAAAACATAAAAATGATGGAATCTGTGAAAATATAATACTGATACAATTTACAGTTTGATAAAGTCTAAAAAGAGGAACTGAAATTACATGACTGACTCTAACTAACATTTGTGAAGCCTCTACTATACTAACTATAGATAGCTGGGGCGCGACTCCAACTACCACTAATCAATACATATGAGTAAGAAAGTAAAGTACATAAATAACATCTAACTAAAGTCTCCGAAGTAAGAGAACTCATCATCTGTTGGCTGGAATCTGCAACTTTCTGAATAGGTTATGAGTCCTACAACTCGTACCTATAATATAAAACAATATAGCACATAGACATATATGTGGATCAGTACTTTGAGGATGTACTGAATATATGGGGGTGAATGCCTAAGTAAAACAATAACTATATATATTCATAGCTTTTCAAATAATGCATGCTAAGTGTATATGACTCACATAGGCTTGAGTAATCTGAAAGCTGAAGATCATAAATCTTGAATAGTAAAACATATAGTATTAATCTTTTGATTGATAACACTTAGTTCTAAAATCTGTATTTCTGTTCTATTTTCAAATCATATAGTCTAAGTGAAAAATGACTTACCTTTTTATGTTTGAAAACTAAAAGTTGTACTGCTGTAACTAAAATCTTAAGTAAAATAATATTTGTGTAAGTTTGTGAGCCTTTAAATTTAGTTTATAGAATCTGTTCTTCTCTAAAAGCTGTATTTTAATCTTCAGAGAAAATACTTTATCTTAGGGGTTTAGAAATCTGAAAACTTATTCTACCTGGAGATTCTTCTAATCAACATAAACCATGTGAGCATTCATGGAGTCCAACGTTCTTGTTCCCCTAAGGAGGAATCCTTACGTTGGGGAGATGAGTCATATTCTTGCCAGAGAGTATTACCTATCTAAGGGATCACATATCTAGCATCCACTTAGAAGTGAGAACAATTTAAATCAAACATTGACACGTAGTTCTGGGGTATGAAACTGTACTAACATACCCATCTCGATGCTAAATACTACTCCCATTATATCGGTATGCTCATTCTAATAGAAATTAACTTTTAAAATAGTATAGTGGTATAGAATGAAAACCCATTGTATATCTGTAAAGAAAAATCTATAATATGAGTCTGTAAAGTGGATTTCATATCTATTCTGAGACCAAAAGGTCAAATCTTTATTAATAATCTAAAAAGAATCTAGTTATAAAGTGCTTAAAGCATAATCAATCTTGAAATAACAATACTCATTAGGGCTTAAAGAACCATGCTTCAAACTCATGTAAAATCATAGAAAAACATCATGCTCAGTATGCTTCTTGAAAATGCTTCAACAATATCAAAATACTAAAATTAATAATCTCGATATCATGCTTAAACACATTTTGGAAAAACTGGAAAATTGCATTATATGCATAATTATATAAAAGATGTCATGCAATTCAATATTCAATCACTTGAAATCTCATAATCTTCAAATAATAAAAATTGGGTATGAGCCCTAATTGTAAATCATGTGAATTTAACTAAAAAGGATGGATGGTTTTGGGCACAAGGACGAAAGGATTGTCCTTGTTCATAACCCCACATACTTTAATTGATGATCTTAGATAAGAAAGCTTGAATCTTGGATTCCTATGATGCTTTTGAAGATGAGTTTTTGGAGTTCTTGAATTGAAAATTCTTAATATTGAACTATCTTGGAGATTTTATGAGGAAAAATTAGATTTCTTGGAGATTAAGTTTGAGCTTTAGTTTTTTCTTTTGAATGAGAATTGATGAATAAGTTTGGCTTGAATTTCTATTTGTGTTCTTGAATATTGTTTCTTGAAGAAGACAACTCAAATTGATGTTCTTGGGAATGTTATTGAATGATTTTATAGAAATTCTTGAAATAGAAATCTTAATTCTTGATTGTTTTACAGAATAGAAGGTGATGGAACGGATGAATCATGAAGTGAATTGATTAGGGTTTGTTCTTGGGAGTAAAGTAGCATAATGGGGGCAAAATAACGCCCCAATGACGATTATACATTGCTATATTACGACCTGAGTTGAGGGGGGGAAAGACCCCATTGCCCCTCATTCATTTAAATCAAAAATTCGTATCCCATATCCCGATTTCGCTCAACGCTGTAACACGGTACCATCACGGTAGCTTACTGCCTCACACGAAAATGACTATAACTTTTTGCTAAGGTACCGGATTAAGGCGAAATTGGTATCGCTGGAAAGCTAATTAAATTTACCACACCGCGAGAGGTTTAAATCTGTAACATTTTACTTGCATAACAAGTTATCATTTTTTAGGATAACCTTTGATATTCTAGGAGAAAAATTAGGGCAAGAAAATTATGGGGCGTTACAATATCTCCCCCTTGGGAACATTCATCCTCGAATGATATTGATTAAACTGAGAGAGTACTGAGGAACTGAAATCCCATACTGAATATGCATGACTAGGAATATGATTTCTTAACTGATTTTGATACATGATACATAAACTGAATATCATGACTGGGCTGAATTCTTGAATACATGCACTGACATGAGAATGGTTATAAGGTTGAGATAGAAATTAGAGAGTCCACTTATGAGTAACCATTAGGCTGAATCTGATTTCATGGGAAAGATGAGAGGTTTAAGACATGAAAACTCAGGGTGTTACATCTCTCCCTTGGGATCATTCATCCCCGAATGATACTGATTTGGTTGAAATACATGGAAAAGACTGAGATAATGCATGGGAAACTTATGAGCTGAATCATACTAAATATTCACACCCAAATAGGGTATTTATTCAACACTCTTTTATGAAGTTCTAATGATATTAGGGAGTAAAGGACTCTGGGCATGATCTGAACCAGACCTCAGAATAAGAAATTACAACATGGACCCAAATATATAGCATAGAACATAGACCTATAAATCATAATTCAGGATAGAAGTACTAGCCCTTAAGCAATACAACTTCTTACTTTAAATCTTAGAAACACTTTCTCAAATACTCACTTGACTATACTATCCCCTTATATACCAACATGATGTTCAATCCTATCTTCATAACCACATATGTCTTCTAAACAAGTACCCATAAGAGCATCTTTCTCATATTCTCCAATACCTTTATCAATAACAACTTCCATGCACTATTCAATTTTTAGGAAGACACACATAAAATATTATCAACTAACCAAGTCATACACAAAAAGATCCACCTCAATATTCCTTCATTTATAGACCTACATAAAATAAGCATTTAACAATCTTCCCAAACATAACACATTTACTTTCTCCCATCTACCTAAGTATTCATCATCACTACTAGAATCTGGAAGTCTAAATTAGTTACTTATCCTATCATCTCCCCCTTAGCTTTAATCCATCATTCTAAGTCTGTGGATCATTGAATAAACTCTAATCTAAACTGAAATCACTTTTATCTAAAGTCTTGCATAAAATCAATACACATAAAACTAAACTTACCCTGAAGGACTGTATCTTAACGTGTAACTTCCAATGCTAATACCTCCTTCTGAGATTCAACTCTTAGATTTCTATAGCCCCCAAAGTCATCATATAACAACTTAAACACTCACTAACTTAGAATCTTCACTTAACATGGATATTTCCAAACCCTTGCTGAACCTTACTAACTTCCTTCATACTCTACTAATATCACATAATATCACATCTTTGAACTTATATTTTTCTCTAAACCAAGAGAATCGTGATAATATCAAAAGGCTCAACACTATAAATCAAAACTCCTTAACTTAGCTATTTAGAGCACCATATACCATCTAATTAGTCTTGTTCCACTTAGCAACTCAACGGTATTACTAACCACTCACAACACATTATAACCTTATAAAATAATGCAACTCCTTTTCAACTTGGGCACATCTCTACATCATACCTGCAATATTATACTAAATTGAGAATAAATAAACTTAATCTTTTGCATACAATATTCAAGCCTACTAGATCACTTCCATATAACTAGCATCACTAACCAAGAAATCATTACATTTACCTTGATGACCTTTAACTGTTCAAACTTAATGTCTAGTGCTAGACATGATCTAAAAACCCACCTTACAAATAATTGTCACTTGGAAGCTATAAAATAGAACATCAAGAAACTCCATTCCACTAGAACTTTATAACAACAATAATAGATCACAATCATGTGGTCTAGCTTATTGTAATCCATTAACACATACTTCTTCTACACATCATTACTCTTTACCCCTCTATACATCTAGATTACTATCATAGCTCCTTAATTTTCAACTAAAAATCCTTTTAATAACCTCAAAAGAAGCCTAAATTAATGATTCTAAACCACCAAACACTTTGTTAATATCCTATACCTTTTAAATACAATACATACCATCAATAACTCCTTCCGTACTTCAAGCAGACAATAATTCACCTTAACAAATAACTCATTCTCTACCTTCCAGTAAACTAGCACACAAGGACATATCACCTTAACAAACTAGAAAACATGCCTAAGTTTATCTCTATACTTTCTATCAATCATCATTCCCACTTTTCTTGTCACTACTCTTCTATACCCACACTTCCAACTATAAGGCTCTACTATTTATAAATCATAACACTGAAGTTCATAATATCCATCGAATACACACTATATTCAATAATCTAGGTTCATACTATCTCCTCTTACGAGCACTATATGTACTAAAAGGGTCATTGGTCAATCTGAATACATATCTAATTCTGTCTCAACTAAACAACTCATAAGTATAAGGACATAAACTTTCAACTTAAGGAACTTAACACACTAGGGAGCTCCTCTCAATCTCCTTGTATGACTTTTAAAGTTTCTGCTAGTAAATCTGAGAGGATTATCTGGAGAGGAATTGGAACTTTCTAATTATTTTATCTCAAGAATAAGTCATAGATGAGGATTTTGGGGGTAACACATGAATAGATAGGTGATTTTGAGAGAACAACTTTACTGCACGATCTAGAGTAGAAAATAAAGGAAACTTTTCCTAAATTCCTCGTAGACTCTTGAAGAAAAGTACAAACGTCTCCATACTATTCTTGAAGACTATACTAGACATGACTTCACAGACATCCTAGGACACTTGAACCTTGTGCTCTGATACCAAGTTTGTAATGTCCCAAAAATCTATCTTAAGACATCACATGATGCTTAGGACCACAAGTGATCCCAAGCTAACCTATGAACTGGCATACTATTAAGCAACTAATTAAATATGTATAAAATGACTGAGTTTACTATGGGAAACATAAAAATGATGTAATTTATAAAAATATAATACTGATATAATTTTACAGTCTAATAAAGTCTGAAAAGGGGGATTGAAATTATATGACTGATTCTAACTCACATCTGTGAAGCCTCTACTATACTGACTATAGATAGCTGGGACATGAATCTAACTACCACTAATCAATACATATGAGTAAGAAAGTAAAGTACATAAATAACATAAAACTAAAGTCCCTAAAGTAAGAGGACTTATCATCTGCTGGCTGGAATCTGTAACTGTCTGAATATGGTATGTGTGGTATAACTCGTACCTATATTATGAGACAATGTAGAACATACACATATATATAGATTAGTACTTTGAGGATGTACAAAGTATATGGGGGTGAATGCATAAGTAAAAAATAATAATACATATTCATAGATTTTCAAATAATGCATGCAAAATGTAAATGGCTCACATAGTCTTGAGTAATCTAAAACATGAAGATCATAAATCATGAATAGTAAAGAATATAGTATAAATCTTATGAGTCATAACACTTAGTTCTAAAATCTGTATTGGTGTTCTATTCTCAAATCATATAGTCTAAGTGAAAAAGGGCTCATTTTTTTATGTCTAAAAACTAAAAGTTGTAATTCTGCAACTATAATCTTAAGTAAAATAATATCTGAGTAAGTTTGTGAGCCTTTAAACTTAGTTTCTAAAATCTGTTCTTTTCTAAAAGCTGTATTTTAATCTTCAGAGAAAATACTTTATCTTAGGGGTTTAGAAATCTAAAAACTTATTCTGCATGGGAGATTCTTCTAACCAACTTAAATCATATGAGCATTCATGGAGTTCGACATTCTTATCCCCCTAAAAAGGAATCCTTATATTGGGGAGAGGAGTCATACTTCTGCCAGGGAGTATAGCCTATCTAAGTGATCACATATCTATTATCCACGTAGAAGTGAGAACAATCTAAATCCTACGTTGGAACATAGTTCATGGGTATGAAACCATAGTAACGTACCCATCTCGGTGCTAAATACTAATTTCATTAAATCTGTATGCTCATTCTGATGGAAATTCACTTTTAAAATAGTATAGTGGTTTACAGTGAAAATCCACTATATATCTTTAAAGCTAAATCTATAATCTGAATTTGTAAAGTGAATTTCATATCTATTCTGATACCAAAAGGTCAAATCTTTATCAATAATTTGAAAGAAATCTAGTCATAAAGTACTCATAGCACAATCAATCTTAAAATAACAATACTCATTAGGGCTTAATGATCCATGCTTCAAACTCATGTAAAATTATAGAAAAACATCATGCTCAATGTGCTTCTTTAAAATACTTCAACAATATCAAAATAATAAAATCAAGAATCTCAATATCATGCTTAAACTCAATTAGGAAAATTTGAAAAATTGCATTATACGCATAATTATATAAAAATAGTCATGCAATTCAACATTCAATCACTTGAAATCTCTTAATCTTCAAATAATAAAAATTGGGTATGAGCCCCAATTGCAAATCATGTGAATTTAACTAAAAAAGAATACTTTTGGGCACAAGGACAAAAGAATTGTCCTTGTTCATAACCCCACATACCTTAATTGATGATATTAGATGAGAAATCTTGAATCTTTGATTCCTATGATTCTTTTGAAGATGAGTTCTTAGATTTCTTGAATTGGAAATTCTTAATCTTGAACTATCTTGGAGATTTGATGAGAAAAAAATAGATTTCTCAGAGAGTAAGTTTGAGCTTTAAGGTTTTCTTTTGAAAGAGAATTGATGAATAAGTTTTCCTTAAATTCCTATTTGTGTTCTTGAATATTGTTTCTTGAAGAAGATAACTCAAATTGATGTTCTTGGGAATGTTCTTAAATGATTTTCTTGAACTTGTTGGAATAAAAAGCTTAATTCTTGATTGTTTTCTTGAATAGAAGGTAATGGAATGGATGAATCTTGAAGAGAATTGATTAGGGTTTGTTCTTGGGAGTAAAGTAGAATAATGGAGGCAAAATTATGCCCCAATGATGGCTATACATTGCTATATTATGACCTGGGTTGAGGAAGGAAAAAACCCCATTGCCCCTCATTCATTTAAATAAAAAATCCATAAATTGTATCCTGATTTTGCTCTTCACGGAGATGCGGTACCATCGCGGCAGCTTACTACCTCACACGAAAATAGCTATAACTTTTTGCTCAGGTACCGGATTTAGGAATAATTGATATCATTGGAAAGCTAATTAAATTTTCCACACTATGGAAGGTATAAATCTGTAAATTTTCACTTGCATAAAAAAGTATTAATTTTTGAACCTAACTTTTGACATTCTAGGAGTGAAATTAGGCTAAGAAAATTATAGGGTGTTGCAATATCTCCTCCTTGGGAACATTCTTCCTCGAGTGAGACTGGTTAAACTGAGAGTACTTAGGAACTAAAATTCAATACTGAACATGTATGACTAGGAACATGATTTCTTAACTAAGTTTGAAAAATGATACATGAACTGAATATCATGACTCAGCTGATTTCTTAAATACATCCACTGACATGAGAATGGTTATAAAGTTGTGATAGAAATGAGAGAGTCAACTTATGAGTAACTATTACTTTAGGCTGAATCTAATTTCGTGGGAAAAGTTGAGAGTTTTATGACATGAAAACTTGGGGTATTACACCCCACGACTTAAAAACCTTCCTTAGGACTTCAAAATCACATCATTTCCAATAAAACACTCTGAAATTCTCTCTCAAACTCTCTATTCAAGTTAAGTCTAGGGTTTTGAAGTGTTGATCAATTAGGGCCCTCAAGGGTGGTTTCTCTCCGTACATCTTACTATTTTAGGCATATTACCCTCCCCTCATTGTTGATTTTGCAAAAACATGTGATTTAAAATATTATTCATAAGGTTGTTGTTTTAGTTTTGATAGCAAAGGTTGGGGGTTTTGAATGTTAAGAATTGAACAATGTTTCTCATAGATTATATATATGATTTTCATAATCCTAATATAGTTTTGAACTTGTGGGTTCATGGCTAGGTGCATGAACTAGGTAATTGTGATTTTCTCAAACTTGTGGCTTTTGAAGTGGTTATAACTAAAATTCAAGAAGGGGGAAGGGTGAATTGAATTTTTTCTATGAGTCGACTACTGACTCTTTTCCGTTGACTTATCTGTAGATCAATGCACTTCACAAAACAAATTAGATTTAACAGAATTAAGAAAATAAATAGTTAAACACAAAGTAAAGACATAGAGATTTATCCTGGTTTGGAACGCCACTGTGGGGCCTACTTTTAGTCCCCTTGGGTTTCAGAGTTTTCTTAGATTGTTCAATGTCAAGCTTGAGTACAATGATAGGAAACAAGTTCTAAAGACTTATTTTGCTTGTCAGATCTTGTGACACAGCTTCAATTGATGTTACAAAGTTGACTCGATCCTACTCTTTATATAACAATTGTAACTAAATGTTACAAAGCCTTGTGAGACTAAGATTGAGACACTTTGATTTTTCTCCTTGAAGTTGTGTAGTGTCTTCTTTCTTTCATTTTGTCCTTTATAGTCTTCTTTTATATATGATTCTTTTCTTCATAAGGAAACCCAAGAGATTACTTCTAAATCGAGGATTTGAGCTGATTCCTCGATTAAGGGAGTTTACACCTTATGGTATGTCCATATTAGATATGTCCATACTTGGTGCGATTTTTCTTTCTCACATCTATATATGTCTGTATCAGATATGTCAAGTAGCGAAATCTTTTTTCTTCTTTGCTCTTGTCACGGGGTGCGTCCAATTGCCTTATCTATTGGGATCTTTATTTGATATGATTTTTGTTGCCTTGTCAACTGATATCCTACTATTGATGTGGCTCCATATTTATCACGATATTATTTGAGATAATATTCCTTGTGTTATGAGAGATATCCTTCCGTGATTTGAGATCTTCAATGTCCTTTATGTGAGATCTCCTTCTATTATTAGGGATCTTTAATATCTTTGATATAGCTCCATATTTAGCATGATATTCTTTGAGACAATATTCCATGCCTTGTGTTAGATATCCTCCCATGATTTGAGATCTTCAACGTCCTTTGTGTGAGATCTCCTTTCATCATTGGGGATCTTTAATATCCTACAAATTTCACTTATTAGTTTGTTAATATTAAAATATAAAACATAAATACATGATGCTAACAATCTCCCCATTTTTGATAATGACTAACAAGCATAAATATCAATTAACTTCCTTGTTTGTCACTATAGTTGGCTTGCTCCTCCTGACTTATAGGCACTTCTGATATTCCTATCTTTATCCCTCTTTTGGAATAATCAAAAAGAACCACAGAGTAGCAAAAAATAGATTTAATATATTAAATAACAAGTACTAGGCAAAACAAATAATGTGGCATATAGTGTATTAAAAATAATTTCACAACCCAATAAAAAACAAGGGACAAGACCCTCTTTTAAAAATCAATTTTTTGGTTAAAAATTAATGAGAAAATTTATACAAGTAAATAAGATTTTTTTCCAAAAATAAGACTTCTAATTCATTAATGCTAAGAATACGAAGTCTTTTCCTAAGGTAACAAAATCTTTCTTCTAACAGGGTTTTGTAAAAATATCTGCCAATTTATTTTTGGAGTTAACAAAAAATCACCATTTTTTACATTATCTTGAATAAAATGATGCTTAATATCAATGTGTTTGTTTCTAGAATAATGCACAGTATATTTAGATAAACTAATGGCATTGGTGTTATCACATAATATAGGAATAAATTCTTATTCAAAGAACAAACCAAAATCAAGTAGTTGATGCATAATCCATAAAATTTGATTACCACAACCTCCAACAGCTATGTATCGACTTTAATTGTTGAAAGAGCAACTGAAGTTTGCTTCTTGTTATGCCATGAGATTGGGGCATTACCAAGAATTTGACATGTTCCACTAGTATTTTTCTATCACTTTTATCACTTGCAAAGTCAGCGTTTGAATATCAAATTAAATCAAAATAGGAATATAACACCCCGATTTTCTGAATCGGAATGCTACACAGTGTTCATGACCTTGAAGAACCACAAGCTAACCCATGACTGATATCTGTACATGTATACTACATAATATATCATAAAATGCGGAAACATGAACATGAAAGGCCATAAAGTTCAAAATGAATAAACGTCTGATAACAAAATATCTGAAAAAGGGTATAACAATACCAAAATAAGTCATAAATTCTGAAAAATAATGAGATCTGAATATCTAAACTGACATCTAGTCTGAAAGACTCTAATTGAAATGAATAAGAAGTTGAAGGAACATGTCTCCAACTAACTCCATCTAGCAACTAAATAGTAAATTTATCAATAATCATATCATCCTCGAAGTAGAAGGACTCTCTGCGAACTCTGAACACTAGAAGGCTACTGTTGATCTAAAGCTCATGCCTCTAAACCTATGGTGTAACATAAGAGAAAATACCATAGCGTAAATGCGTCAGTACGTCTGAATGTACTGAGTATACGAGTGAGGTAGGCTAAATACAAAGGGTTATATGCATGAACAATGCGAACTAATATGAACGCGAGAATACATGCATGCATAAACAGCTATAACTAAACTCGTGATGATGCTGACTATTGAGTCTGAATGGTGACGACATGACCTTACTATTACTGAGGTACTAAATAGATTATTGACTATTTCTGACAGTTCAAATTATGAAGAACTGGTTTGAATGATTGTGTCTAACAGTCCTGAAACTGAATACTGGTAACGTGAGCTATGATAACTAATATAGTTGATATAACTATAATGATCGAACTAATTGATATAACCAATACTAAGCGACTGTATCTGACAGTCTATGTTTTGATGGAATTATCTGAGTTCCGCTCTACTTGGTGTAACTAAATCTGAGATCAGTCCTATGTAGCGGGTAATCATGAGTATACTGATAATAAGGATGAGTTGACTTAGTCTGAGATCAGTCCTATCTAGCGGGTGATCTTTAAATCTAATGATTCTAATATTGATTAATCATAATTGATATCAGTCCTAGCTAATTGGTGATCTTGAAGTCTATTTACAATGATAATCATTGACTATATCTAACAGTACTGAATTTGTACTACTAAGCTGAGTTGACTGTGTCTGACAGCCCTGATTCTATAACTAAAACTGTGAGATGTGTTCATCTAACCGACATGCCCCAAGCTAAGCTGAATGGGGTCCAATCTCTACCCTAACTGGAAGAGTGTCAGTAGCGCCCCCAGTAAAGACATCTGTTGTGGAGTCAGTCCTAATTTAGCGGTTGACTCTTGGGATCAGTCCTATACATATAAATATGCTAACAGGTGACCCCTAAGTATGTCAGTCCTATCTAACGGGTGACATCTCGTACCTACGCTGGTAATGTAGTTCTAGAACTTAGGTATTGCTTCTAGGGATCTCAGTCCTATTCTATTGTGTGAGTCCCCATCCCTAGGCTCACTTGGTTCTGAATCCTACTCCCATCTGAAAGACACTGAACTGAATTACTGGGATGAACTAAATAACTTAACTGAACTTATTTGCTGAACTGATACTAGTGGTATTATTTAGTGGAGCTAAATTGAGTTTACTGAATTTCGATGACTAACAAAATGTACTGAGTTCTGGGGATTGATTGAGAGTACTAAAGTTACTAAGATTGACTGTGAATACTGAAGTTACAGACTGAGTACTGAGATCACTGAGATTACTAAACTACTGAGACTACTAAGATTTTTGAGTTTTTCTAAGTCATATGACTGAGTAAATTCTACAGATCATGGCTTAACTGAGAGTATCATGATAAAATGACATGGCTCTAGGCACACAGCTATAGTTTTTGGGTACAAGTACCCCCAGGACTCGATGGAAGGAAATTGACACATATGACTGACTTGATCATAAGAGTAGAGTCCATAATCCACAATATCATTAATAAGAGATTTCATACTAAGCATGGTTCTCAACAATCTATTTCATGGAAGGGAATTTCATACAACATGTATATACTTGCATAGCTTTCAATATCATGCTCATTACATATTACAACCATCATCCATAATATCATAACTTGGGGAATTTCATGAAGTACATAGGTATTCTACATCTTGTACATGAGTGGATTTTGCAAGCATAGCATAATTCCATAAGACTAGTTCATGAGCAATCCAACAGTGTTCACAAGACACATTATCAACATAGATGACATTGAATCATATAGGCCTATCATGAATCCTTCACTTAGTCATAATTTAGCTATAATGCATGATTTCTAGTCTCTTAGGTATTTTATCAAACACCTTACAAGCACAACTTAGGCATGGGTGTAAATCATACAATAACTCATCATAAATAATCAAACTTACATGTTTTCAACTCATATGATTTCATAGATTCATAATAACACATAAAGATTCTATCTTGGCATTATTCAACACATAAACATGATCAACAATCCATTCATAACATGAAAATCATAATATATAGTTTTAGAAAAGGTTCTTGAACTTCATGGACTAAAGGAGTCCTTGAATGAACACACGCATAACTTAGAAAGGAAACCTTGATGATTTGCTGGAGAGTTCTTGGATTGGGAAACTTAATTCTTCATTATATTGGAAAAAGGCTTGAATCTTGCTTTTGAGAGATGAGTTTGATGGAAACCCTAATATTGTGGTTGAGAGTATATAAGATGGTTTTTGAGATTCTTAACTGAAGAAAAATGGGAAAAATTATGCCTCTTTAGGGTTATAAGTCGTGAAAGGTGAAGGAAAAGAACAAAATACCCTTATGAAAAAATTTCCCAGTTGCTGAAAATCATAGCTAACGACCTTCGTGATAGGGCATCACAAATGTGATAAGCTATCACGAATTTTATCACTTAGGGGATGGTTTCTACCTAAGGCTAACGACCTTCGTGATAAGGTGTCACAAATGTGATAAGCTATCACGAATGTCATCACACAGTTTCCAACCTGACATGCTAGAGTTAAATAGGCATAACTCTTTCCTCTGATATCGAATTTAGGCAAAATTTGTATCGTTGGAAATATAATTCAATTACATATCTGTTTATAGGTCATGAGCTCAAAAATTTCAAGTATAATGAGATATATGCTCATTTGAAGTTGGCTATACCAATATATCCTTATCAAGAATTTAATCGGTAAGGAATGTTTTGATTCGTCTGATAGCTGGGAGTTATTTGAAGACTTAATATACATCTAACTTACTCATAAAACTATAAAAGAACCATGATGTACTATGCATGAGCTTGGTACATGGATCTAATATTGGTTTGGATTTTTTGGGGTATTACAAGGAAGAACAATGGTACCATAGTTCAATTTCTTAAGTTCCTAAGAGGTATCAAATGATCCTTTTGATGGCTCTTTGGAAGTCAACTAGAACCTGACACACTTACATATACTGAACATGATGTTCGGTTGATAGGAGGTCAAATAGAGTAGTGATCCAATCATTTCCTTTTACATTCATTCATCAACATCTTTCCCAAACAAGTCTGAACCAAGACTTATGGATGGACTCATTGGAGTTCCATAGTCCTTTCCTTTTTCCATATCAGATTTTTTGAAAATTTCCTTTGTGTACTTAGCTTGACTGATGAAGGTACCTTTGGGAGTGTTTTTGATGTGTAATCCCAAGAAAAATTTTAGCTCTCCCATAAGTCTCATTTCAAATTCTTCTTTCACCAAATTAGCAAAATTATCACACAAAGAGATATTAGGACTACCAAAAATGATATCATCAATGTAAATTTGCACAATAAGGAGATTTGAATCAAGCTTCTGTATGAACAATATCGTATAAATTTCACCTATTTGTAAATTTTTATTTAGTAAAAAAGTACTTAATATTGCATACAAAGCCTTTGGAGTTTGATTGAGACTGTAGAGTACTTTTGACAATTTAAAAACATGACTGGATAAGATGGATTTTCAAACCTGGGTTTTGTTCACAAAATTTTTCTCATGAATGACACCATTTAAGAAGGCACTTTTGGCGTCCATTTGATATAACTTACAATATTTGAAAGCAACAAAAGATAATAAAATTTGAATTGATTCTAAATTTACCATAGGAGCAAAGGTTTCATCATAATCAATACATTTTTGTTGGTAGTAGCCTTGAGCTACAAGTCTGGCTTTGTTTTTGATAAACTTACCTTTTTCATTCAATTTTTTTTGTAGACCCATCTTGTTCCAATTATTGAGCAGTTCTTGGGTCTTTCAACTAGAGTCCAAACTTGATTTTGTTTAAACTGGTCCACTTTTTTCTTTATTACTTTAACCCATGATTCATCTTTAAGGGCCTCATTGATCTTCTTTGGTTCAAATTGACATACAAGGGCAATAGACACTTGCTTTCTCAAAGATGCTATTGTTTGCATCCTATCATCTGGATTTATGATGATAAATTCATTTAGATAGCTAGCATCATGTTTCCAATCTCTTGAAACATTCAGTTTGAATATTTCTACTGTAGTAGTCGACTTTTGAGGGGGTATAGTTGACTCATCTTGTGATTGCTTAGAGGTTGTGCTGGTATTGGCTCCAGATTGTAGATCATTCACCTATTCTTCATCAATATTCAAACTCATAGAGGGTTATTAGATTCATCAAATCCAATATGTGTAGATTCTTCAACACATAATGTTCTTTAAATATATACCTTGTAGCGAGTAATGCGAGAATACCCAAGGAAAATATCCTTGTCATTTCGTAGATCAAATTTTCTCAAGTTAATCTTACCATTGTTGTGGATAAAGAACTTGCATCCAAAATAATGAAAGTAGCTAATGTTAGGCTTCTTTCCTCTCCATAGTTCATAAGGTGTTTTCTATGGAATGGGTCTGATTGGTCATCTATTGATGATATGACATGTTTTACTTGTTGTTTATGCCCAAAAGTAATTAGGGAGATTATGTTCTAACAGTATGGTCATGGTAGTTTCTTGGAGAGATCAATTCTTTCCCTCCACTACATCATTTTGCTAAGGAGACCGAGGCGATGAGAAGTTCTGAGAGTATCCATTCTAAGCATAGTATTTCTCAAATGCCTTATTTTTAAATTCTTCTCCGTGATCACTGTGAACATAGGTGATGAAGTTTCCAGCTTCTCTTTGTACTTTTCTACAAAAAAATCTCAAATTTTGTGAAAGCCTCGTGTTTATAGGCAAGAAACAACACCAAAGTAAAATGTGAGTAATCATCAACTATAACAAAAACATATCTTTTTCCACCAATACTTGCGGTCTTGGTGGGACCAAACAGATCCATGTTGATTATTTGAAGAGGTTTGGTTGTAGAGACAATGTCCTTGACTTTAACTGATGTTCGGATCTATTTACCCAATTGGCAGGCATCACAGATATGATCCTATTAAAACTTGAGTTTTGGCAGACCTTTCACTAAATCCAGTCTGGACAATTTCTCAATAATATACATACTCGCATGCCCAAGATTTTTGTTCCACAACTAAATATCATTGGTTTACACAGTAACGCAGGTTAAAGTAGAAAAGTCAAGATTATTTAAAACATAAATATTATTAATATGTTCACCAATTGGAGAAATGGCTGTTTTGTCATGTTTGGTTAAGAAATTTTTGGCTTTGAAAAGACTCCAAAACTGACATCACACAGCTGACTGATGCTAAGTAGATTATGTTTGAGGCCATCTACTAGATATAATTAAGTGAATTCACATGATGAACTGATTTTACTGAACTAAATTTGATGATGTTGCCTCTAGCATTGTAACGGAATCTGACTGATCCTCCATCAACTTCTTTTTTAGTAGAAATCTTTTCTTTCTTTCCATTAATGTGTCTGGAAAATCCACTATCAATGACCCACATTCCTTTCTTATAGCTCTAGCGGACCTATTCCTGCAAAAAAAATTAATTTTGTTTAGGTACCTCAGCAGTCTTGGGTCCTTATCGGTTTGTTGTGATTCTTTTGGGCTTTCACACCTACACACTTTTAGGCTTATGCCTATAGCTGTAGGATTTGGTCCCTCTCTATCAATAGATAAAATAGACAGGTCCTTGAGAGGATAAAAAAGCCTTGGCTAATTGAAACGATTCTTATGAGGAACTTTATTTATTTTTAAAAGAGGTTGATCTCACAAAACTATGACTTGACAATCTCTTAATACTTTTAAATTTTATTTTTACATCATTAAGATCTTTATGAATTAATTTTTGATTTAACATGCCTTGATTTCTATTTGATACCTTCTTTGTTCCTCTTAAAGTTTTCATTTAAATTGAGTTTCGCAACTTTTCTTGTCTTAAGCGAGCTTCTTATATTCATCTATAACTTTTTAAAACTCTTCAGTTATTATATCTAAATTAGATTCATGAGTATTACAATTATGACAATCGTGTAATCTTACCTCGCTGGATTCACCTGTTGCCATAAAGCACATATTGGCGGCTTCTATTTCTTGTATTTCATCTTCATCACTACAGGCTTCAAAATTTTTATTCTTCCTGGATGTTCTTCTTCTTAGTTTAGGGTAGTTTTTTTTAAGTGGCCAGACCTTCCACAATAATAGCAACAATCATCATTTCTAGTGGAGTCATTATATTTGGCTTATTAGGATCTTTGTTGTCTCAATCTCATGATCTACCTTACTCCATGGTTAATAAGGGCCATTTTTTCACTATTAGGATCTTCTAGTATGTTTTCTTCCTCCATTAGAGTAGCTTTGAAGGCTACTATTTTCTCTTTTCCTCCTTGTGGTACCTGTTGATATAGTTTCTTCTATATGAAATGAGGTCACCTCATAGTTCATCATATGTAATGTTGTGTAGATATCCATCTTTCAAAATAGCAGCCTTGGTTTCCTAAATCTTTAGAAGACTTCAGACCAGCTTCTGGACTTGCAGGCTATGTGGATAGATCATCCCTAATGATTTCAATTCATATATGATCTTACTGAATCTAGAAAATATTGTTTAAATGTTCTCATTCTCTTCAATTTTGAATAACTCATATTAATTGACTAGGGTAGCAATCTTTGACTTTTTGAATTTGGCGGTTCCTGTATAGGTTACCTCTAATTTGTCCCATATTTGTTTTACGGTTTCACAAGTTGATATCTTGTCATATTCTTCTCCACTAATTGCATAAAGAAGGAAACTTATAGCACATGCATTAGTTTGGATTACCTTTTGTTGTTCTTTGATGACCTCAAAAATTTTAAGGTCTTCTATATCAGTAATTCTATATTCCTTTTCATTGTCCCTTCGATTATCTTTGAGTCCTAGAATTGGCTTTGGACCATTCTTGATGACAACCCAAGCTTGGAATTTATTTGATTGGACAAAGATTTTGAATATATTCTTCCAGTAAGAGTAGTGTTGTCTATTGAAGTATGGTAGTCTTGTGGAGGAGTGAACATATTGAAGAAGAGCACTGGGAGTTTGATAATTTTACCATTTGATCTTTTCTCATTGTGGTTAAGCAATACTATTGTTGAGACCTGCTCTATTACCAATTGAAATTCAAGAAAGGGGTGAATTGAATTTTTTCTGTGAGTCGACTACTAACTTTTTTCAGTTTAGTTGCCTGCAGATCAGTGCACTTCACAAAACAAATTAGATTTAACACAATTAAGCAAATAAATAGTTAAACACAAAGTAAAGACATAAAGATTTATCCTGGTTTGGAACACAAGTGTGGTGCCTACTCCCACTCCTATTGGGTTTCAAATATTCCTTAAATTGTTCAATGTTGGGCTTGAGTACAATGATAGGAAACAAGTTCTGAAGACTTATTTTGCTCTTGTGATCTTTTGACACAACTTTTGTTAATGTTACAAAGTTGACTCGATCCTACTCTTTATACAACAATTGTAAACTAGAAGTTACAAAGCCTTGTGAGACTAAGATTGAGACACTTTGATTTTTCTCCTTGAAGTTGTGTAGTGTCTTCTTTCTTTTGTTTTGGCCTTTAGAATCTTACATTGTTTATGATTATTTTCTTCATAGGGAAACCCAAGTGATTTTTTCTCAATCAAGGATTTGAGTTGACATCTTGAATGAGGGAGTTTGCACCTTATGGTATGTCTGTAATGCCCCGAATCTGTACCCCAGATGCTACACGGTGCTCATAATCCTGAAGGACCACAAGCTAACCCATGACTAGTACCTACTGCATTAACTTAATAGTAACATTGCAAATATACGAAAATTAGGCAGAAACTTGCCATAATGTTCAATACTAAAATAAAATTGAATATGGTACAATAATACCAAAACTAAAATATCTATCCGAAAATACTCTAGTTTGAAAAGCCTCTAAGTTATCTAAAATGCGGAGTTGATGGGACAAGTCCCCAACTAACTCCAGTTACTGAAATTAACTGAAATGCTGAAATAATAATCTTGTCCTCAAACTACGAGGACTCACCACTAACTCTAACTGCTGAAATCTGTAACTGCTAGGGATAATCAGGAGCCTGTATTACCGAACCTATGATATAAAACATCATAGCATAAGAGAAAAGTATGCGTTAGTACTTAGAATGTATTGGTATGCTAAGTGAGGTATGCTGAAATGCAAGAGTTCATATGCATGAACAATACTGACTGAATGACATGAGTATAAATGGATGAGAGTACATGTATGAATACGTAAACTGTAACTGAGATCATGATAACACTGAATATTGAGTCTAAATTCTGATTTACTAGTATCTGAGTATACTGATACTGAATTAGTGATAACTGCATGACTGTATCTGATAGTCTTGATTCTGTGGCACTATACTGAGTTTCATACTGAACTGAGTGACTGTGTCTGACAGTCTTGAACCTGTAGAACTGAACTAAGTTCTATACTAAGAATGAATCTGAATCTAAGACTATGGGAGGTAATTATCTAATCGACTTGCCCCTTTCTGAATAGATTAGTGTCCAACCTGTAACCCCTATTGGAAGGGTGTCAATACTATGCCATGGGTAAAGACAAGCTGAGTCACCCTTATCTGGTAGGTGCTCTAAATGAGAATGGTAGTACCCTTAACTGGAAGGTAGATTACCTCATCAACCCTCAACTGGCAGGTTGATGTCTCAACTTATGTTGGCTACGTAGTTCTGGAACACAAGGACTACTTCTAAGGATTACACCCTCTACTGGTAGGTGAGTCCTCATCTATGAGTTTACTCGGTGTTGAATCCTACTCCCAACTGAATAGACACTAACTGGATTTTAGAATGTTCTAGGCTGGACTGAACTATTTCTAATCGTACTGTATAACTGAACTAAACTGAGTTTACTGGGTTCTGTGGACTGATGGAATACTACTGAATTCTATTAACTGACTAAATTCTACTGATCGTGACATGACTGATACTATTTGGTGACTGACCATGGCTCTAGATAAATAGCTAAATTGTTAGTTCTTAAATACCTTTAGGACTCAATAGCATAAATTATATGACATGGCACAATCTTAAAACATGATAGCTAAGTACTTGGTCATCGTACATTTATTTGGGACATTCTAGCAAATACTTGCATGACATGAACTTGAATATATGCTGACATGATATAATTTTACTATTCTACTCACATAAATAATTTACCAAACACTTGAAGGACATAATCTATGCACATGACACTAAAACAACATGTAAGAATCATAGTTCAATTCCACATTTACAACTTCAAGGGTTTCAACATGGTTTTACATAATAATGCACACATATCAATCAATTCCACATGAATCTTGTAGTAAATCATGAACTAGAAACCCCATTAACATGGTAATCATGACTACATTCAAATTCAACCATAAAATTCATCAAACTCATGAACTTGAAGTTAAAAAGGGGTTCTTGAACTCCAAGGGTGGAAGGAACCCTCGGATGAACACTTGACATACCATGGCTGCTAAATTCTTGAAGATTAATGGAGGAATCTTGTGCCTTGAATTTGAAATTCAATCACCTAGGGTTTTTGTTCTTGAGAAATTTGTGAAATAATGAGTGTATGTTGCAAATAGGGGGCTGAAATATGTGGGGAAAAGACTCAAATACCCCTAAGGACATGACTTTTAATGCCTAAAAATTGAACTGTCAATGCGTAGACCGATGTGTCGCGTCGTTGGCATCAATGTAATGGCCAACGCGCCACATCAAGTCTGCATCGGTTCACTAGAATTTGCCACTAGGAGCTAACAAAATATTAATCGATGCAATGGATGATGTACCGCATCGAGATTACGTTGATACACTATTTTGGATTCCCAGACATGTGTCAAATAAGGTCCAAAAATCAGAAACTCATCTGGTAACACCTACTGACATTCCTGATCATGAATCAATCTAAAGATCGATACTTTAAGGTCATAAGAGTCATGAATTAGAGTTTCCAACTTACGAAGGCCAAAATAATACTAATTCTGAATATTTGGCTAGAATTTTCTAAGTTTGGGACCCCTTAACAAGCTTTTAGGGACTGAGTTAAGCTTAGGATTTTTGGGGTCTTACAACGTCCATATCAGATATATCCACTTCATGAGATTTTCCTTTCTCACATCTATACATGTCAATATCAGATATATCCATATAAGTATTGAGCTCTACCTTCCTCTTTGATCTTGTCGCAAGGTGCGTCTAATTACCTTGTCTATTAGGATCGTTAGTTTGTATGATTTTTGCTTCCTTGTCAAGCGATACCCTATTTTTGATTTGGCTTCATATTTAGCGTGATATTCTTTGGGAGAATTTTCCTTTCCTTGTGCGACATATCCTCCCATGATTTAGGATCTTCAATGTTCTTTGTATGAGATCTCCTTCCATCATTGGGGATATTTAATATCTTTGATGTGGCTCTATATTTAGCATGATATTCTCTGAGAGAATATTCCTTGCCTTGTGAAAGATATCCTCCCATGATTTAAGATCTTCAATGTCCTTTGTGTGAGATGTCCTTCAATCATTATGGATCTTCAATATCCTACAAAGTTAACTTATTATTTTATCATTATTAAAACATAAAACTTAAACATAGGAGGTTAATAATAACCTCAACCCCATAATGTGTAATTAGTTCTTGTTATGAGAACTGTGGGAACTTATAAAATTGAACTAGCCTTAAACTATTGCATGATATAAAAAGGTATTTTAAATACAATGATATGATTTAATAACTGAAGGGATTCATTGTTTTCCAATGTATGTTAATGAATAAAAAGATTTGTTCTCCCCATGTTAATGGAAATTACTTTGGCGTGATGTGTTACTTTGCAAGTGTAGTTGGTATGACGATACTAACAATGTATGCCTAAAAATTTATTGTGGTTAAATAAATGGGAATGTCTGATACTTATTTTAATTGGGCTATAATAAGGGTTGTGTAGCTGAGTCATGAAAGTGGAGGTTCATGTCACCAATACTAGAAACCGCATTTGCCGATGTGGGGATCAAAGTGACCAGGGAGTTTCGCGTACCTCTTATTATTATTTCATGATTAGGGATGTTCGAGTCCTCCATACATCATTATGTGAGTGGGTGCTTAAGTCACCTTGGTCTTCAAGTCCTCCATGTGCATAAATATGATTTTATTCTCTATTTTATGTGGCTACATATACGGGGCCAGGCCAGGGGTTGAGAGCTGGGCCCGATATATCCCGTGGTACTATTATATAATGATTGACCTACACAATCTAGTCTAAGTATTTGAAAATATATGTTAATCCTTATTCCCTATCTTGGCATCTGTATATATTATGCATATGCATTTGATTATGTGCACTGTCTTTGAATAATTTTAACTCTTGATAATATTATTATGTTATTCTTATCCTTGAGTTACATGCTAATGTTCATCCCATTAGCTATCTTCAGATGTTGTATCCCCACGTGGTTCAGAAATTGCTCATACTTCTACTCCTCCTGCTCAGTGACTTATATTAGGGATCAGCAAGTGAGTCAGATTGAAGTGGTGACCTTCTATACTTTAGAAGACCCCATTTTATGATTATGGTTCCCCTTACATTTTAAATATTTCTTTGGATTTAGTTTCTTGGCTATGGCCAGGGGCATGTCCCGAATGGATATTAATAGGTTTTGATAAGAGGTTTTATCGGACTACCATTAACATAGGAGAAGTCATTTTAGTGTTAGTATAGGTATTGGTATAGGCGTTGATACTGGTATTTGTTGATTTTTGTTATAGACTTAATTTGATGTCTTTAAATTAATGTTCTCTTATCTTTTTATATGTTCAAAATTTAGCCAACCTTAGGGGGTAGTGTGTTTGGTTTGGTTAGTTATAGGGGTGATCTCCGGTTCACGTGGGACTTGAGATACCAGTCATGGCCAAGCCATTATTCAGGTCATGAAAAAGGTAGTGTCAGATACTGGGTTTGGTGTCATTTAGTGTCCAATAAAGCTGTGTTGAGTAGAGTCTATTGTATGAGTTTGTAGTGACATACTTATAAGGGAGAGGCTACGCAATATTTAGGAATGATTTTCTTTCTTTTTGTTCTATTTCTAGCCATGGAGTTTAAGGTCTTGAGTCTCTCTAATTTTTGTTTGTTTGCTTTTCAGATCATGCCTCCCAAATGATCTAAAGCTCCAAGAAACTCTTCTGTCCCACTTAGGGACAATTCTAATGGGACACACCCTATTTACAGGGTACAAGCTCAATCTAGGGATCCAGTTCCTTATTTTCCTCATGGAGTTCCGTCAGTCCCACTAGTCCTCCTTGAGCTCCTTAATCAGATATGTCAAATGAAAAATTTTAGTAGTCCATTCATATGTTGGCTTAGTTAGTAGCTTCTCAGTCTGAGTGTGTAGCTTCTATTACCCCATTTTTTGATGCCATAAGGGTTGGCCCGTTTATGAGGTTGATCCCTCCTGTGTTCATAGGTTTTAAGGTTAAGGAGGATCCTTAAGGTTTCATTGATGAGATGGAGAAGATCTTTCAAGTTATGTATGCTACTAACATAGAGGGGATAGAGTTTGTTGCCTATACACTGAAGGAGGTATCCTACCAATAGTGTGAGGAATGGGGACAGTTTAGGGGAGATGATACCAAATCTATAATGTGGAATAATTTCTCTAGTGATTTGTGGACCTCTTATTTCCTCAATAGTTGAGGGAGGTAAAAGTGAAAGAGATTGCAAATTTTAAGCAAGGCAGGATGACAGTCAAGAAGTATGCCTTTAAATTCCATTAGTTGTCCCGATATGCTCTTGAGTTAGTGTCAAGCGTAAGGGATAGAATGAGAAAATCTATTTATGGATTGTCCCATGACTTGATTCTAGAAATTAAGGCTACCTTGTTAAATAAGGATATGGATATTTATCGGCTTGTGGTCTATATGAAAAAATTCAAAGAAGAGAAAAAAAGCAAGCTGAAATGTGGGAGAGCATGAATAAGTTGAGATTTTTTTTATCATGGTAGAGGTCATCTACAGGGTAGTAGAGATGGTGAAAAGTGGTCTAAAAAAAGTGGTGGAGTTTTGGTTCTTACTTTTCAGCTATTGCTCCTTACCCAAAGTCGGCGGGTGATCGTCGTTCTCAGTGTGATAATGGATTTAGGGCACAGGGTGCCCAATCTCAAGCTAATGGGGCTCAGCCCGCTCTATCATATCCTTCTCGTAGATTATACAGGTAGGTGCACTATTGGTTTTATGATGAAGAGAGGAATTGGTATTTTAAATATTATCAGAGTGTTCACTTGTAGAGGGATTGTCCTTACAAGATTGCTTTGAGGGAAAATAAGATTTTTGTTGCTACTTTATCAGCTCCTACACCAAAAGGTACTGCTTTTGCTTCAAGTACCGACACTGACCAAAATCATTTATATGCTTTTTCTATCCGCTAGGACTCTGAGGCATCTCCTGATGTTGTCACTAGTATGTTATGACTCTTTTCTCATAATGTTTATTGCTTATTTGATCTAGAGTCTAATCTTTCCTATGTTACACTATTTATGGCTGTGAATTTTGGTTTCGATATCGATTGTATCCCTGATTCCTTTTTAGTTTCTACCCGAATGGGTAACTATATAATTGCTAGAAAAGTCTATACATGTTGTGTGCTATCTGTTGGCGGTAGAGAAACTCTATCAGATCTGATAGAGTTAGACATGGTTGATCTTGATGTCATATTGGGGATAGATTGGATGCATTAATTTTATGCCTCTTTAGATTGTCGAACCTATAGGGTCATGTTTAAATTTCCTAATGAACCGGTCATTAACTGGGAAGTGGGCTCTTTAGTACCTAAGGAAAGGTTTATATCATATCTTAGAGCCCGGTAGTTGATTTCCAAGGAATGTCTCTATCATTTAGTCTACGTTGAGGATTCTAACTCGGAGGGTCCTTAACGGAATTTCGTTCCCATGGTTAATAAATTTCATAAGGTTTGTCCTAATGATCTTCCTAGAATCCCTTCTAATAAGGAGACTGATTTTGGGATTTACCTTATTTCGAACACTCGTCCTATCTCTATTCCTCCCAATAAAATGGCTCTAATTAAGTTGAAGAATCTTAAGGAGTAGTTGAAAGACCTCCTTGACAAGGGTTTTATCCGTTCTAGTGTGTCTCAATGGGGTGCTCCTATTTTGTTTTTGTGTAAGAAGGATGGCTCCCTTCGAATATGCATCGATTTCCGTCAGTTGAATAAGGTAACAATGAAGAATAAGTATCCTCTTCCTCAGATTAATGATATGTTTGACCAGCTTTAAGGTGCTAGATGTTTCTTTAAGATCAATATTCCATCGGGTTAACACCGCTAAAGATTAGGGAAGTGGATATCCCTAAGACTGCCTTCCAAACCCGGTATGATCATTATGAGTTCTTAGTTATGTCTTTCAGTTTGAATAATGCCCTAGCAGCATTTATGGACTTAATAAATAGGGTATTCCATCGGTTTCTAGATTTGTTCATTATTGTGTTTATAGATGACATTTTGGTCTATTGTAAGAGCAAAGAGGATTATGCTGATCACCTATGTATCGTATTGAAAACCTTGAAAATTAGCATTTGTATGGTAAGTTTTCAAATGGTGAATTCTGGTTGAAGACTGTTACTTTTCTTGGTCATATAATTTCCAGTGAAGGTAGCACGATGGATCCATAGAAAGTTGTAGTGGTTAAGAAGTGGCCTAGGCCCACAACTCCAACTAATATTCAAACTTCTTGCATTTAGTTGGTTACTATAGGAGATTTGTAAAGAGTTTCTTGACTATAGTTACCCCGCTGACTAAGTTGATAGAGAATAAGGTGAAGTTTCTATAGTCTGATGCTTGTGCGTGTAGTTTTGAGAAGTAGAAAGATAAGTTAACTTCAGCTCTAGTTTTTACTCTACCTAAAGGCACTAATGGTTTTTTTGTCTATTGTGATACATCCCATCTGGGAATTGGTTATGTATTGATGCAATGGTATGGTGGTAGCCTATGCTTCTAGGTAGTTTAACGTCTATGAGAAGAATTATCTGACCTATGAATTGGAATTGTTGGCTATAGTGTTTGCTTTGAAGATCTGGCATCACTATTTATATGGAGTCCATGTAGCTATCTTTTTTGATCTTAAGAGTCTGCAATATCTGTTCACCCAGAAAGAGATGAATCTTAGGCAGAGGAGGTGGCTTGAGTGGCTTAAAGACTATAATATAAGTCTTTACTATCACCTAGATAAAGTTAATATGGTTATTGATGCTCTTAGCAGGTTATCCATGGGGAGTCTAGCTTATGTGGATGAGGATAAGTGGGAGTTCATGAATTATATTCACCATTTGTCTAACCTTAGGGTTCATCTATTGGACTTCAAGGATGGCGATGTGTTTGTGCAAGAGGTGGCAAAGTCATTCCTTGTTGCTGAAATAAAGAAGAAGCAGGTGTTGGATCCTGTCTTAATGAAAATTAAAGGAGATATGGGTCAGCAAAAGGTTGTAGTTTTTGAGATTAGTGGTGATGGTATCTTGAGGTACCAAGGCAGATTATGCATCCCCAATAATGATGGGTTGAGAGTGAGGATCTTGGATAAGGATCACGAATTACATTATGTCATTTATCCCAGTTCAATGAAGGTGTATCATAATCTTAAGAAGATCTATTATGGAATAATATAAAGCGAGATATGGCTAGTTTTGTGTCTAAATGCATGGTGTGTCAGCAAGAGAAGGTTGAGCACTTGAGGCCTAGTAGGTTAACTCAAGAGATTGAACTACCGATATGGTAATAGGAGATAATTAATATGAATTTCATTACCAATCTTTCTCAGTCTTAAAATTAGTTTGATTCAATTTGCGTCATCATGGTTAGGATGACTAAGTCTGCTCACTTTTTGCTAGTGAGGACTAATTATTCGACAGAGGATTATGTGAGGTTATTCCTCCAAGAGATTATGAAGTTGCATGGGGCACCTATTTCTATCATGTCAGATAGTGGTACTCAATTCTCATCGCATTTTTTGAATTTTTTTAAGAAAGATTTAGGAACTAAGCTGAGCCTTAGTATGACTTTCCACCCATAGTCAAACGGTCAAGTAGAAAGGACTATTTAGACATTGGAAAATAGGCTTTGGGCTTATGCGATTGACTGTGGTGGTAGTTGGGTTGATCCTTTGCCTCATATATAGTTTGTGTATAGTAACAACGACGACTTTATATTAGAATGGCTCAGTTTGAGGCATTGTATGGTAGGAGGTATAGGTCTCCTATCGGGTGGTTTGAGGTTGGTGAGGCAAAGATGTTGGGTCCAAATTTGGTCCACCAAGCGATGGAGAAGGTAAAGCTAATTTGAGATAGACATAAAGATGCCCAAAGTAGTTAAAAGTTCTACACAGATTTGAGGTGTAGGGAGTTAGATTTTGATATTAGAAATTGGGTGTTCTTGAAGGTATCTCCCATGAAGGGAGTATTGTGGTTTAGGAAGAAGAAAAAGATTAGTCACCGTTATGTTGGCCCATACCTATATTTGAAGAGGGTTGGTAAGGTTGTGTATGAGTTGGAGTTACCTCCTAGTTTGAGGTCCATTCATCCGGTGTTCCATGTGTCAATGTTGAGGAAGTGTGTAGGTGATTTGTCGCTAATTGGGCTTATCAAGGATTTTGGTATTTTGGATTCCTTATCTTATGGAGATGTCTTTGTTGAAATCTTGGATCGGGAAGTTCGTCGGTTGTGGACTAAGGAAGTAGCTTTGGTAAAGTAACTATGAAGGAACCACAAAGTTGAGGAGGATACTTGGGAAGCTGAAGAGGACATGAAGTCCAAGTATCCATTCCTATTCTCTATTCTGGAAAATTATGCTTAAGGTATGTGTTATTCTTAACATCTTTGTTTTATATCTTTGTTAAATAGAAGTTGTAAATTCTTAGGTATTATTGTTTTCTATCTTAAAGGTAGAGTAGGGTAATATAGAGTCAAATTGTGCTAGCAATTGCCTTGTCCCATCATTTGAGGACAAATTATCCAAGTGGGGAATAATTGAAACCCATGGATTTTTTCCCTTGAAAATTTCTTGAGCCTTAGGATCACTGCCTTGGTTACGACTGGGCCCCCGAAGTCATAGGGTGTCTTGACGACTCATAGGGATGATTTGTACACAAACTAGTAAGTTTGAGGCTTGATTCTGCTTTAAGTATGATTAGCTCACTATGACATGTTACGAGTCGTTAGGTGTAATCCTAGGGTGTCAAGTGTATGTCCCAATTTATTCTCTGTGTTGCCTACGTTGAGCTGTAAGGATAATATTGTAGGGTGACTAGGTGGTACTGCCTTTGTTACGACTCATGGTGTTGAGTCGTATGGTGTGGTTACGAGTTAAGGGGCCGACTCGTAACCAAATGCCGCACTTTTTCAGCTCTTAAGTTGAGGGCACTCTGGATAGTTCCCACTTTAACCCCTCTGAACCCACAACTTAAAAACCTTCATTGGGACTTTATTATTACATCATTTCTAATAAAACACTCCAAAATTCTCTCAAACTCTCTGTTCAATTTAAAGCTAGGGTTTTGAAAGGTTGATCAATTAGCGATCTCAAGGGTGGTTTCTCTCCGTACATCTTATTATTTCAGGCATGTTACTCTCCTCTCATTGTTAATTTTGCAAAAACATGTGATTTAAAGTATTGTTCATAAGGTTATTGTTTTGATTTTGAAAGCAAAGGTTGGGGGTTATAAATATTATGAATTGAACAATATTTCTGATGGTTTATATATATGATTTTTGTGCTCCTAATGTGGTTTTGAACTTGTGGGTGCATGGGTATGGTGCATGAACTAGGTTGTGATTTTCCCAAAATTGTGGCTTTTGAAGTAGTTATAACCCCCAACCCCATAATGTAAAATTGGTTCTAGTTATGAGAACTATGGGAATTTGTAAAATTAAACTAGTCTTGAACTATTGCATGATATAAAAAGGAATTTGAAATACAATGGTATGATTTAATGAACAAAGGGAGTCGGTGTTCCGCAATGTGTATTAATAAACAAAGGGAGTTATTCTCCCCAAGTTAAAGAAAATTATTTTGGCATGATGTGTTACCTTGCAAATGTAGTTGGTATGACGATACCAACAATGTATGCCAAAAAGTGTATTGTGGTTAAATGAATGGGAATGTCTGATACTTGTTTTAATTGGGCTATAATAAGGGTTGTCTAGCTGATTCATGAAAGTGGACGTCCAAGTGACCAATACTGGAAACAGCGTTTGCCAATGCGGGGTTTAAAGTTACCAGGCAGGTTCATGTTACCCTTATTATTATTTCATGATTAGGGAGGTTCAAGTCCTCAGTTAATCATTATATGATCGGGTGCTTAAGTCACCTTGGTATATGTTGGAGGTTTTGAGTCCCCCATGTGCAAATATATGATATTATTCTCAGATTTGGGTGGCTACACACACTGGGGCCTGACTAGGGGGGTGAGAGTTGGGGCCTATATAGCCCGTGGGTACTATCATATGATAATTGAGCTACATAACCAAGGCTAAGGTTTTGAAAATGCATGTTAAGTCTTATTCCTTATCTCGGCATGTGATATATATTATGTATATGCATTTGATTATGTGCACTGGATTTGAATGATTTTAACTATTGATCATATCATTATGTTATTCTTATTCTCGAGTTACATGGTGGCGTTCACCCTGCTAACCGTCTTCAGACACTGTATCCCTACGCAATGTAGAAATTGGTCATACTTCTACTCCTCCAGCTCAGTTACTTGGATTCTGGATCAACAAGTGAGTCAGATTGAAATGGTGAACTTCCATACTTTGGAAGACCTCATTTTATGATTATGGTTTCCTTTACATTTTGACTATTCCTTTGGATTTGGTTTCTTGGCTATGGTCGAGGGCATGTCCTGACTGGATACTAATTGGTTTTAAAGAGGTTTTATCAAACTACTGTTGGCCTGGGCGGTGTCCGTATTGGTGTTAGTATTGGTATTAGTATTTTCATTGATACTGGTATTGGTTGGTTTTGGTTATAGACTTAATTTAATATCTTTAAATTGATGTTCTCTAATCTTGTTATATGTTCGAAATTTAGCCAACCTTTGCGTGTAGTGTGCTTATTTTGGTTAGGTACAAGGGATGATCTCCGGTCCACGTGAGACTTGAGATACCTGTCACGGCCAGGACCTAGTTAGAGTCATGAAACTACCCTCGAGAAAACATCCAATCACCACGATCAACATCTAAAGTTCAAGCTTAGAGCAGCATCAATGGTGAACCACCAATAAAGCATACCACATACTATACTAGTCCATCAAATTGGGAAGTCAACCTAAATTCCTTATCTCACTTAACTAAGCTCTATAAGCACATATTCTTCACAACGCCATTACTACACCATAAAGTCCACTACAAGTCTTATCACATATTTTACTAATTTACCACCGCTAGAGAAAAAGAGAGTCACGGGGGATAAAGTCACATAATAAGGATTGTCGATCTTAATCTCATAATATAACCCATTACAATCTAATCAGTAAATTCTACTTTGTCACATCATATATACTTACCAATGCATAAGTCCCAACTAACTTAAATATTCTATAAACACTAGTGGGTCTCTATGTATAACTTATTGGCTATTCTATGAATGATTAGCCAATAATCCATTCACAACTTATAAATGATTTCTATAGCCACCATAACCATCCATTTTGAAAGCTTTTCCTATTTTAAATAAAAAATTATCATAGATAATCACTTGCTCCACGAACAACCATATGGTTCACAAATCTTGCTACAGTATTACCCAATCTCCATACGAGGGCATACCACCCTTCACTCAAAGGTTACACAACTACAACTACCTTCTTTACTCAAAAGTTACCCCACTCTGACTTCTAAACTTATGACTTAATATCGCTAATGCTAGGATCATCTTACTACTTATTTATTGTAATACCTTCACTTATACTACTACTCGGGTGGAAATATTATTCCAACATTCTGTTATATATCTCTATCCTTAAGTATAACATCTGCAATAAGTATTCTGAAAGGGACTGAATACACTTCATACCTTAGGATCAAATTCATGATGGATATAGATAGGCTTAAATGCACTAACAGACTCTTCTCAGGTCCTTATGCTATTTTATAACTTAATGGATAACTCAATCAAAAAGGACCACATTGTTAGGAATCTAAACTCTTGAACTTGTATTGCCTTAATAATTAAGCATGGCCCATAAAATTAGAGCAAGGAAGGAATTTTGATAACTTTTGTATGGATGAGGCTCTAGCATGAATTAGAGTACGAAATAATGGAAAACATATCCTAAATGCCTGGTACCCTCCTAATTATAAGTATGGTGCAAAACACACCCATAAGCAAGACTCTGCTAGACATAACTTTGTAGGAACCTTAGGACAATGAACTGTTCTCTGATACTAAGCCTGTCATGACCTGAGCTGAGGCCCTAGCCATGACGGGCATCCCAAACCATCAGAGATGGAGAAACCCCTTAGCATACTATCAAAAGCATAATCCATACATAAATAAAAGTATGAAAGATATAATGAAATTCAAAGAAAACTTATAATCCAAACTGTGTCAACAATGTAGTGACAATACAACTATCAAATCTCATTTAAGAATCCTCTACTTAATACTAACTGTCTAGGACAGGGCGGATGGACCATAAACTGAAAGAAGTCAATATATAAATAAATTTCCTTCCCAAGGATGGATGACTCACCAACTCTATCAGATTCAAATCTTCTACTGATGTGATGGACCACAAGACTGTGCCTTAGAACCTGTATAATAAGGGTCACTACTTGAAAAGTATTGGGTATGAAGAATAATCCAAAAATAATGCATATTTCATGTAAAATAATCGAGAGCATTATGAAAACTATATATCATAATATATATATATATATATATATATATAAACACATAGGCATAATATAAAGAGCTTCAATTCATGCTTGTAAAACAATGAAAAGATCCATATACTCATCTTATCACAAAATCTACAACAAGTCTCTTTCCCCTGTCACTGATACCTGCTAAACAAAGATAAACAAGGATAAATCACGTTCTTACCCCTGCCGATAAGAACTTGGTCCCTAAACTATTTACACATACATATACCTTATCTTTCTTCTTTTGACATCATTAAATAAGTAAAACAATAAAATGCGCAAAAAATAGCACATGTGTTAACTCCTGGCCATTGATGCTATACTAACATGAATAAGTAAAATCATACGAAAAGGAAAAGATTATAGCATCAACACACAAAATATTCATTAATCATAAAGACCACATTGTACAATGTCCGGAACAAGAGCATCACCAACCAAGTACAAGGTAAACACCACAATGAAAACAAAAAGATAGGACTTAAAAAAGGGGCTTAAGACTACAGTACACTACAGGGACCATGTTTGATAGATAACAGGTAGAAGGATCAGAAGAAGGACCAAAAAATTAGCGAAAAGGAGAGTCATTCGTTCATTTTCAGAGGTATGGTTCTTCAAGAGTTGTTGAGTCAAGTCCTTAACTTTGGCTTCCAAATTATGAATCTTAGACCTTAGCATTTCATTATCAACTTTTAGACTCTCAATTCCACATGGTACCTACTCTTGCCCCTTCAAGTGAGCTACCTTTAGCATAGCAAGTTCTCCATCTTTTTACACCAAGTGAGCGGTCATCTCCTCTAGCTCACTGGTCATCCTAATTTGAACCTCAATTAAATATACCACCACTAACATAGACTTTAATCCACTCCTACATAGGTTAAATTAGTTTTAACCTCAATAGGATCTACCACCACTGACGTAGACTTTACTCTATTCCAACATAGGATATACACATTGTCTTCCAAGATAGAAATGGTAAACATTTGCTTAATGGATCCTTCCTTTATAGGGTCATAATCCATATCAAAATAGGCAGGCAGTGGCATTTGTTTTGGTTGTGGAAAGCTAGGCCATAGAGTTAGAGACTATCCGTAGCCAGGTTCTCAGGATTAACAAAATCATTTTTCAGCTCAGTCTGATCGCCCAAATCAGTAGGGTACCACTTCCAGTGCTACTAGCGGGCAATGCCCAAACCATCTCTTTGCTCTTCATACTCAACACGATCAGGAAAGTTCTCCTGATGTAGTTACTGGTACGTTACAGATCTTTTATATGCATGTTTATGCTTTGCTAGATCCAGGAGCTTTCTTGTCTTTTGTTACTCCTTATATAGCAGTTGATTTCGAATCAGTCCCAAAATTCTAGCAGAGCCCTTCTCAGTCTCTACCCTAGTGGGTAAAACCATCATAGCTCGGCGAGTATACAGGAACTGCTCAGTTATGATATTTTAGAAAGTCACTTCAGCAGACTTAGTCAAATTAGAGATGACTAATTTTGATGTCATTCTCGGCATGGATTGGCTTCATTCCTTCTATGCCATATTCGACTGCAGAAACAAAATAGTTCAGTTTTAGTTCCCAAATGAACCCATCCTAGATTTGATATATAGCGTATCCGTTTTCAGAGGCCAGCTCCTACCTTCGGGCAAGGAAAATGATATCTAAGGGATGTGTTGATGTGTGAGCAAAAGCTAACACATTTAATGCTTTTTAGCTTAAAATAATTGTGAATTCTGAAGTAACTCTTGTTGTTTTGATGTGTTTGCTCATGATATTACAGTAAAAGGCTGAAGGAATAAAAACAAACGACAATGGAGAAAAAGTGTTGAAAATCTGAGCAAAAGAAAAGAAATCATGGCTGACAACCTCCGTGATACATCGTCAGCTTTGTGATAGCTTATCAGCATTGGCGTCAACCTTAACCAGAAACTTGAAGCCAGAGAAGAATTTTTGACGACGTTGGTGATAAGGCATCAAGTTGGTATAAGGCATCACGAAGGGCGTCAGCTTAAACCAGAGAATTGAGTTTGAAGAAGAAATCCGTTGACATTGGTGATACGCCGTCAGATCGGTGATGTGGAGTTAGCTACATCATCAGCCTAAGAAAGATTTTAAAGGCAACTGAAGCATTCTGATGCCATCCATGATAGGGCGTTAGACTCTTGATGTGGAGTCAACTTGGGTATCACCTATTTTGAGAATTTTATTAATTTTTGTTATTTTATTTCCTTCATTAGGCTTTAGTATAAATAGCGTCTTTTAGGGTTTCATTCACAACTTCGGAAGCAGCTCTTGACATCTTGTAACTTAGTAAAGGGGATTTCACTTGTTTTTGACTCTCTTAACTTAGAATTCAATTTTCCATCCTTTGATTTAGTTGTGGGAAATTCTTATTGTACTTGAAGGAGAAATAACTTTGAATTTCATCTTTTGTAAGTTCACTTGCTTTAAGTTATGAATTTAAGCGTTGTTATCCCTTTCTGTCTTATGAGCAACTAAAAACCCACAACTAGAGTTGTGGGATCTATGATTATTATTTCATTGATTTAATAGTTGGGTTAGGGTTTGAGTGATTGTGGGAACGTCTTGAAATTTTGTTATTTTAACTTGAATCTATTGGTTGCAAATATTAGGTTATGCCTTAGGTTTTATTTTCTTCTAACAGAGAAATAGACTAGAGGTCGTGAATTATCAACAGGGACTCGGAACCTACCAACCTTCTGTTTAATGATTGATGCCATAACCGGATCAATCTACCTGAGATAACACCCGGTTGGAAATTGATATGTTATCTAAGTTCGAGAGAATTAGATAATAAGTTTTCTAGTGAGGTCGAGAGATAAGTCAAATAGTATCATCGGCAGGGATAATCTGTTGTTCCCACTTATCACGAGAATCATGAAAAGTTATTATTCAATGGAGATTAATAGTCATAGTGATCACAACCCTAGTTTCTCTATATCATTGATTCAAAATATTAAAATCTAAGTTTTGAGTTCTAAAATAAGTTGAAACGTTAAAATTTGTTTGATTGATAAAAACCCATATTTTGTCTTTTTCTTATCATGTATTTGAATTTAACTTGTAGCTATAGTTTTGAACTAGTTTAATCGCCACTCACATTGTTCCCTGTGGATTCTATCCCGGCTCCGAAGTTGGGTAAATATATTGACGACGATCGCGTACACCCATTCAAGAGTGTAATTTGAGCATTATCATGTGTTTATCATCTAGTTCATGTTAGAGATTCCATTTCTGAGGCTCCCAGTCTCAAATCAGTCCCAGTAGTGAATGAATATTCACATGTCTTTGCCAAAAAATTTCCAAGAATTCCTCCCAAAAGGGAAATAGACTTTGGTATGATGTTCTTTCAGACACTCAGCCTATCTCTATTCCACCATACAGAATGGCACCTGTAGAACTCAAGAAACTAAAAGAATAATTGTAGGATCTCTCAGATAAGGGATTCATCAAACCCAGCATTTCCCCATGGGGAGAACCAGTCTTATTCATGTGCAAGAAAGATGGTTCTCTCAGAATGTGTATAGATTACCATCAACTCAATAAAGTCATGGTCAAGAACAAGTATCCTCTTCCTAAAATCAATGACTTATTTGACCAACTTCAGGGTGCTAGTTATTTCTCTAAGATAGACCTTAGATTCAGCTATTATCAGCTTAGAGTTAGAGAATGTGACATACCGAAGATAGCATTCTGTACGCGGTATGGTCACTTTGAATTTCTAGTTATGTCATTTGGTCTTACCAATGCCCTAGCTGCTTTCGTTGACTTGATGAACCATGTGTTCCAACAGTACTTGGACATGTTCGTCATAGTCTTCGTAGATAATATTTTGGTCTATTCTCACACTGAGCGCAATCATGCAGACCATCTCAGAATAGTACTCTAGACTCTCAGAAATCATCAGTTATTTGCCAAATTCAGTAAGTGGAAATTTTGGCTAAGATCAGTTAAATTCCTTGTCCATATTATTTCCGGTGATGGAATTAGTGTAGATCCTCAAAAGATTAAAGCAGTAGGAAACTGGCCTCACCCTATTTCTCCATCAGATATTAGGAGTTTCTTGTGTCGGCTGGATATTACAGATGGTTTGTTGAGGGATTTTCTTCTATTGCATCCCCTATGTCTAGATTGACTCAGAAGAAAGTCAATTTTTAGTGGTTAGATCTATGCGAGAAGCTTTTTTAAGAACTAAAAACTCGACTCACCTCAGCTCTAATTCTAGTATTACCAGATGGTTCAGATAGTTTTATAGGATATTGTGATGCTTTTAGAGTGGGTTTAGGTTGTGTCCTTATGCAGCATTGTAAGGTAATAGCCTATGCCTCCAGACAGCTTAAACCCCATGAGAAGAATTATCCTACTCATGATCTTGAATTAGTAGCCGTAGTATTTGCCTTGAAGATTTAGAGGCATTATTTATATGGTGTTCATGTAGACGTCTTCATAGATCATAAGAGCCTTCATTATGTCTTTTCTCAGAAAGATCTCAATCTTCATCAGATAAGGTGGTTAGAGCTCCTAAAAGATTATGACATGAGTGTCCTCTATCATCCGGGCAAGGCCAACATAGTGGTCGACGCTCTCAGTAGACTGTACAAGGGTAGTATTTCTCATGTTGATGATAGTAAGAAGAAGTTAGCCCAAGAAGTCCACTTATTTACTAGACAAGGCATTCGCTTAGTCGAGTCTTCAGAGGGCGGTGTATGTGTTCAGAGTAGTTAAGAATCATCTCTAGTTTTTGAGGTGAAATAAAATCAAGATAAGTATCCTAGCCTTGTCAAGCTAAAAGAGTTAGTTCAGAATCAGAAAATAGAGGTTTTCTCTCAAGGGGGAGATGGCGTCCTTCATTGTCAGGGTCGTCTCTATATTCCGGGCATAGATGACATAAGGCAGTGAATTCTTGCAGAAGCGCATGGAGTGCGCTACTCTATTCATCCAGGGGCCACTAAGATGTACCACAACTTGTGGGAGATCTATTGATGGAGTGGGATGAAGAGAGATATTGAAGATTTTGTGGCTAAGTACTCTATATGTTAGCAAGTTAAGATAGAGCATCAGAAGCCTAGTGGTCCTATACAGGATTTCAGTATTCCTACTTAGAAGTGGGAAGATGTAAATATAGACTTGGTGATAAGTTTGCCTCAAACTCGTCATCAGCATAATTCATTCTGGGCCATTGTAGACAGAATAACCAAATCAACTCTTTTCCTTCCAGTTCATACCTCTTATTTAGCCAAGGATTATGCCAAGCTCTACATCAAGGAGCTGGTTAGATTGCATGATGTTCCATTATCAATTATCTTAGACATAGATACCCAGTTCACCTCTTATTTTTTGAAAGCATTCCAAAAGGGTCTTGGTACCCAAGTTTATCTCAGTATAGCCTTTCATCCTCAGACAGATGGTTAAGCAAAAAGGACTATTTAGACTTTGAAAGATATGGTAAGGGCGTGTGTAATTGATTTCAAGGGTAGTTGGAATGACCATTTGCATTTGATTGAGTTTACATACAACAATAGCTATCATTCCAGTATTCAGATGGCTCCATTTGAAGCTCTCTATGATAGGAGATGTAGATATCCAATCAGTTGGTTCAAAGTTAGTGAGGCCTCATTCATAGGTCCTGACTTAGTATTTGATGCCTTAGAGAAAGTTCAGTTAATCAAAGAAACACTCTTGGTTGCTCAGAGCCAACAGAAGTCTTATACAACTATTTGTATAAAGGATCTCGAGTTCGAGATTGGTGACTATGTCTACCTCAAGATCTCTTCTATAAAGGGAGTGAAGAGATTTGTCAAGAAAGGAAAGCTCAGTCCCTAATATGTCGGTCTTTTTAAGATTCTCTGTCGATTTGTCAAGGTAGCTTATGAGCTCGAATTGCCTTCAGATCTAGCCTCAGTTCATCCAGTCTTTTATGTCTCTTTGCTTATGAGGTGTATGGGTGACCCATCAGTCGTAGTCCCTATTCAGAGCATTGATGTTCAGAACAGGCTTTCTTATGAAGAGATTCCAGTTAAAATCTTAGACTATCCGACCCGTGGATTGAGGAACAAAGAAGTCCCTCTAGTTAAAGTTATTTGGCAAAATCAGTCCGTAGAGAGAGCTACTTGGGAAGTAGAAAAATATAATCATACCAATTACCCTCACCTTTTCCCCGCCAACTCCGATCAAGCTCAATGTAATAGTTTTCCTTAAGCTTACTCAGTTACATGACTAATGTACATCACTAACTTAGTATTTGGTCTCATGTTCATGTTCCCATGATAAACTTGGTATCAAGTACCACCGTATATTCAATCATGCATTAATGTATCAAATCAGTTATATAGTTATGCATCAGACATGCATTCTCATTGTGAGAAAACTTAGTTCTTCAAAACTTTTAGATATGCATGATCAGTATGTTATGTTCAGCTTGTCAGTCACTTCCATCATGAGATCATGTTCCAGTTATTCATGTTTAGCTCATTTTTTCCCCTCTCAGTCAGTCTCATTCGAGGATGAATGTTCTCAAGGGGGAGATATTATAATACCCATGCTTTTTCTTAGCTTGAAAATCATCTCAAGGATGTTAGAAATTTCTTTGAAATAAGAATTCATTCTTATACATGTGGTATTTCCATAGTTCACTTTTTATCACATGAAAAATTGAATAAGCTTTCCATTGATATATAATTTGCCCAAATCCGACACCTGAGAAAAGAGTTAGAGCCTTTTTAGTGAGTCAATGTTTGACCTGAGCCTTCAGCACCATCACAAAGATAGCTCAAATAGCAATTGTCAATTTCCAGTGTTGCTCCGTGATAATGGCGCGTCGCGCCAAACTTTCAGGTCATAGACAAGGTGGCAACGCGATAGCTCCGCATCGCGCCCCCATGCAATTTCCCAATTGTCAATTTCCAGTGACACGGCGCGATAACACTGTGTCACACCAAGGTCCCAATTCAAAAAAATTTACTAAAAATTAAATTATGTGTCCAGGGTTAAAAGGGTCAAGTCCCCCGCCCCCCATATAAGCTTCCAAACACGGGATTTAGCCCTTATTCATCCAAAATATTGATGTTTTTCTCAAATACTCTCAAGAACTCAATGTAGGGTTTTCATAGAAGGTCCAATTTAAAGAAGGTTTCACCATCAATCTTCATGAAATCACGATCTAAGGTATTCATAGTGCTCATTCATGGGCTCCTTTCTTCCATGAAGTCCAAGAATCCCTTTTCAACTACAAGTTATGAATTTTATTCATGTGTTCATGCTTTGTATGTTCTCTTTCAGTTGATAAATGAGGAATTGATTTCTATTCCATAATTTGATCATAAATTCCATGTGGGTTGATTAGTATAGATAAAGATTTATGAAATCTCATGACTAAAATCTTGTATTATGAAATTAGATTGAAGCATGATGTTTAATTGTTGTATAATGTACTTTACATGTACTATGCCTACAATATGTTTGATTAAATGCCTAGATGAAGAAAAATTATCTAACTAGCATGATATCATGAAAATCCCCATAAATGTATAAGCTTATTCCTATTAGACGTTTGATGAAATGCTTCAATAAACGTATTGTGGTCATTATCATGTATTCAAGAATATCAAGTCATGTCAGTTTCCTTCCATCGAGTCTTGGGGGTACTTGTACCCAAAATATTATTTGTGTGCCTAGATCCATGTCAGGTTTTCACGATACTCTCAGTCAAGCTATGAACTCTTAGACTGCAGATAGTCTTATGACTTAGGAAAAATCTCCATGATCTCATGACTCAGTCAGTTGTCAGATATTAGTAGTATTCCGTCAGCTACGGAAATTCAGTAACTCAGTCCATACTCAGTTCAATTCAGTAAATCATGTTCAGTGTCCATTCAGATGGGAGTAGGAATTAGGACCGAGTGAACCTAAGGATGGGGTCTCACCTGTTATACGAGGGTGTGATTCGTGGTTGCAATCCTTAAGTTTTAGAACTATGTAGCCAGCATAGGTTGAGACATTGTAGCCTGCTATATAAGGGTAGATGACATGGCTTAACTTGTTATTTGAGGGTTCCCACTGTTCTCACTAGAGTTACCTGTTATATAAGGGTTACTCACATATTGTCCTTAACAGTAGCGCCGTATTGACACCCTTCTAATCAAGGCATAGATTGGACCCCAGCTCAGCTATTATAGCACCTTTGGGGCATGTCGGTTACATACTACTTCCCATAATTTCATGTTACAGAATCAGTACTGTCAGATACAGTCAATCATTCTCAATAATAAAACTTAGATAGCTTTTTATATTTTAGAACTGTCAAACACAATCAACTCAGTTACAGTACGAAACTCAGATAGTTCTATCAGATTCAGGACTATCAGTTACAGTCACCCATGTTATCAGTTATACTCAGATATAGTCATTCTTGTTATCTTTCATGTCATGTTATCAATATTCTGATTCAATAATCACGATATCACGTCGTCAATTATAGTTACATAATTATGTATCCATTCTCACATTCATGTTAGACAGTTAGCTAGCATTAGCATGCATGTGAACCCTTGCATTTAGCCTACCTCACATGTATACTCGATACATATGTACTGACGCATTCGTGCTATGAAGCTTTCTTTTTATGTTACATTATAGGTTCAGAGACACGAGTTCCAGATTAACAGTAGATTCTAATTTCAGCAGTCAGAGTAGAAGTGAGTCCTCATCCTTCAAGGACATAATGATTTTCTATTATCTCATTGATTAGCTTATTAGTTAGAGTTAGTTGGGGACATATCTTATCAACTCTTTATTCAGATTCTTCGGACAGTAGAGTCTTTCAGACTAGATGTAGACTAGATACAGACTATCATGTTTAAACTTTAGTATTTTTAGTTTTGTTTTGGGTACTCTATTACCCCATATAGATTTTATATCATTCAGTTTTGTTTAGTATTGAACCTTATGGCCTTTCAGTGAATGTCTCCATATTATTAAGTTATCTTATGTAGTATACAGGTACAGATATCAGTCATGGGTTAGCTTGTGGTCCCTCGGGGTCATGATCACCATATAGCATTTCGGTTCAGCAAATTAGTTCATTACAATTCATTACTCTAGACAATTCAGTCGTAGCTCAGAATGAATGGCCAACTGCTATTTCGGCCAACCTAGTGCCAATACGGCTGCAACTGGAATTCAGGACTTCACCTGGATGAATCCTTCTTTATTTATGGGATATAAGTCTAAAAAAGATCCATAGGAGTTCCTCCATCAGGTTTAGAAAGTCACAAACATCATGGGAGTAACTTCTAGTAAGAGTTTCGAGTGGTTTAAGCAGTGAAAGGTAGATAGGGGTACAGATGTAGAGCCTATAGAGTGGGAAGAGTTTGTTACTGCCTTCCCAGATAGATTATTTCCCTTAGAGATGAGAGAAGCCAAAGTGTTAGAGTTCATCAATCTTAGACAAAGTAGTATGAGCATGAAAGAATATTCCCTTAAGTTTACTCAGTTAGCCAGGTATTCTCCCCATGCAGTAGCAGATAATAGGTCCAGAATGAGCAAGTTTGTATCTAGGGTATCAGATAGTATGGTTAAGGAATGCAGAACAACAATATTGATCAAAGAGATAGATATATCTAGGCTTATGTTCCATGCTCAATAGATTGAAGAGCAAAAACTTAAGGAGAAGGAGAAGGAAAATAAGAGGGAAAGAATGGGTAGCTTTAATTTCAATTAGCCTAAGTTAGATGGGGGTAACCATTCCCAGTTTTGTCCAAATCCTTCAGTTCCAGCTCTATCTTCATTTAGTGTGCCAGTACCAAAGTTCAGGAATGACCGTTGGGATAAGACATCAGGCTCCAAAACCTAGGGTAGTGTGAGCAGTGGTCGTACCCATCCACTTTGCAAAGAATATGGTAAAAATCACCTAGGTATGTGTAAAGACGACAGTGATGTGTGCTTTGGATGTGGTGAGTCAGGTCACAGAGTCTGAGAATGTCCTAAGGCTGGTCTGCAAAGTCAACATAGTCATCCTTCAGTTCCATTCGGTCGCCCAACACAGCTGGGCACCACTTCCAATATCACTAGTGGTCAATGCCAGAACATATTTTGTGCACTCCAGTTTCACCATGATCAGGGAAGTTCTCCTGATATAGTTATTGGTACGTTATGAGTCTTTCATCTTTATGTTTATGCTTAGTCAAATTCTGAGACCTGAAATATTAGCAGGGCCCACCTCAGTGTATACCTTAGACTCTAGAAGTAAAGTGGTGACAGTTTAGTTCAAAGTTTATTAAGTGATCCACAGATTTAGAATAATGGCCTTAAGCTAAGGAGGAGATGGTAGAATAAGTAACCAAGTCAGGCTTTCAGATTTTAGTATTAATGTTGTAATCTCAGTACTTATGCCTTACATGTCAGCTCTATGATCGTAGAACATACTCATGCACATTATAAAAAACCATGCATGCTTACAATTCCTAGTATAAGGAGTTCCAGTTCACTCTGTAGTACGAATCAGGTTCCATAAGTTCAGAAATTTCAAACTCAGGTAATGCAGTTCATGACACATGTATTCATGTTTCCCAGTATGCACAGTTCTTATGACTCATGTTACACTCTAAATAGTTAGTGAAGTTAAGTTTATGCCATTGTTCCTCAGGCCTCAGTAGTGTGTCAAAGTCATTCAGTCGTCCTTCAGTTAGATGATGTCTCTTACATCATCACAGTCTTTCTTAAACCTACTCAGTACTATATTTTGTATCATTATAAACTTGGTATCAGTTACCATCTCATATCATCCCCATGTCAGTCATGTATTTCATAAATCAATTTTAGCCATGTAATCATGCATCAAATATGCATGTTCAGTATGTAAGATCAGTCTATAAGACCAATCACGTAATTATTCTTTAGTTGTGCATATCTAGTTCAGTACATAAACTCAGTCTATCCGTACTCTCTCATGTTAACTAGCCATATTTGAGGACGAATGTTCCCAAGGGGAGATATTGTAATACCCCATATTACCATAGCCTAGATTAACCCTCAGTACATGGGTTATCCTAAATAAAATTTTTGAAATACTCAGTAATTTTCAGAGTAGAGCCTGTCATTGCGTAGGAAATTCAATTAGCTTTCCAATGATATAAAATTTGCCTAAATTCGACAATCGGGTTAGAAGTTATGGCGATTTTAAGTTTCAGTCGTTAAACATCGTCATTCAGGCCAGTAGCGCAACGTGGAGTATGTCAAAACAGCAATTGTCAATTTTTAGTTTTGCTCTGTGATATTGGCATGTCACACCATAGACCCAGTTTAGAATTGTCAATTTTCTATGTACCAATGTGATTCCACCGCATCACGGTGCACTCTCTGTTCACAAATAAAGTGATAACGTGATACCACCATGCAATTTTCCACTCGTCTATTTCCAGTGACACGGCGCGATCGCGCCGTATTGCACCAAGGGTCTAGATCAGGAAAATTTCATGAAAAATTAAAGTTGTGCCCAAGGTTAAAACAGTCTTTCCCGTGATTTTTATTCCACCCAGATGTGGGATTTAAGCCCTAAAAATGTGTAAAACCCTTTATTATTCACTTTTCCAAAATCAAAAGGTAGTTCTTACTCAAGAAAACAAATCCTAGCTCTCATGAATCAAGGTCAATCCCAAGAATCTCTCCAAGAACTCCAAGAATCTCATGAATTAAGGTATGTTAGATTCTCATCTACGGATCCCTTACACCCATAGAGTCAAAGAATCAATTTTTTAAACTTCAAGAATTATGATTCATGATTTACATATATGAAATTGGATTGTATTCATGTTTTGACATTTATTGAGTTTTAATCCATGATGAATGGTAGATTCAATGAAATTGTATAGAATGTATGTTGAATTGAGTAATCCCCTTGTTATAATCCATGAATTTTCAAGTTGATTGTTTTATCCATGTTAACCCTAAGTGTTTATGATTTAATGAATCAAGTATGCTTCCCATGTATTTGATAAATTATCTATGAGAATAAAATAATGTCATTATAGCTTGCTAACATGTATTCCCCATCCATTACAAGTTAATGCATCACAAGTGTTTGATGAAATATCTCTATGAATGAATTATGACCAAGTGAAGTGAACATTATCATGTTATTAAAGATTATGCTTTGCTTCACTTTTCATGCAATCGAGTCCTGAGGGTTTTTAATACCTGACAATTTAGCTGTTTACCTAGAGCTAGAATCAGTTACAGAATTGTATCAGTCATGTCATGATTAGTAGTACTCTCAGTCAGTTATAGAACTTAGCAAAACTCAGTAAAATCATTCTCAATCCAGTCCAGTTCAGTATAATTAGTTCAGTGTCTTTCAGTTGGGAGTAGGATTCAGCACGGAGCAAACCCAGTGATAGGGGCATTCCTATTAGGGTAGGGTTTGACCCTTTGTAGCAATCCCTAAGTTGCAGAACTACGTAGACAGTGTATGTTGAGATGACTTCCTATTATATAAGGGTTGACACATCTCTCATGATTTTTCCTGTCAGTGAGGGTTGACAAAATGTCTTCCTGCTATTTAGAGTTAACTCACAGTTAATGTTAGTACCCATGGCACGGTACTAACATCCTTTCAATTGGGGTTATAGATTGGTCCCCAACCCAGTTATCTTATCTTATTTGGGCATATTGGTTAGATGATTACCTCCCATAGTTTTTGTTTTAGACTTTAGTTTAGAACTCAACTTAATTTTACAGAATCAGGACTATCAGACATAGTCAATTAGTATCAATAGTTTAGTTCTCAGTAATTTCAGATATCATTTATACAGTTATCAGAACTCAATACTTAGGTTCAGAGAAGCTCAGTTAGAGTCTACATGTACTATTATATTCAGTTACTCTATAACATTTAGTTAGTTATTATTCATGCATATTAACCCTTGCATTCATCCTTACCTCATCTAGCACACCAGTACATTCCCACATATTGAACCATACTTTCCTACACTATGATATTTCATATCATAGGTTCGGATGCTCAGGTTTCTAACTGCACATAGCCAGATTTAGCTTACAATAGCAGATTTATCAATGAGTCCTCATTTATCAAGGATATGCTTTTGATTTAGTATTTCAGCTTAGTAGTATTTAAGTAGATGGAGTTAGTTGGGGGATTGTCCCATCAACTCCACTTTCAGATAGTTTTAGTTAGAGGCTTTACAGACAAGATTTTCAGACACTATTTTAGATTCAGATGTTATTATTCATTATCAATATTTTAGTTGTTTTGAACCTTATGGCATTTTAGCCTATTATTCCGCAATTATTTTTGTATTATTATTCAGTGCTCACAGGAGATATCATTCATGGGTTAGCTTATAGTCCTTTGGGGTTGCAAGCACTGTGTGACGACTAGGGGGTAGTCTCAGGTCATTACATTATCCCACTTATTGAATGACATATCATAAAACCCGTATCGGCAAAATATGATTTTAGGCTATGAGTTATCTAAACTCATACCTTCTTTGGGTAACCATCTATCTCTTTTTAAGCCCAATTTTAATACTTTAAAATCATATTTCATGCTTAAAATATTAATTCCTTTCATGTTAAGGGTATTCCATAATAGGAATCATTATACCTAGACTTGAAAGTCATACCATATCAAATCATATCCTTAGCCCTTTTCATTCAAAAACATGTTAATGACCACCCAAAGAGTTAAACCTCGTATGAGAATTCTTATTTCAAATAGCCTACAAAACTTATGAAAACAGTCTCTTTTCAATACATTAACATGTGATGTCCAGTTCCTAAATAAAACATATGTAATTCTCTATTAGGAAACAAGAGCATTAAAAATAATAGTCACTTCTTTGAAAACATGTAAGATAACCAAGCATAGTAGAGAGAGGCACTTAAAACTTAAGAATTATCATCATTCATAAAACAGCCCCAACATTAGTTACAAATAAATCTCATGATTGAAAAATGGGAACTTATAGTTCATGCTCTCAAATCCAATTCAAAATCAATAAGTGATAGTAATAATTTAAACTCAAGATTTTATACCATCCATTTGAACAACCCATAACACGTTAAGATAAGAAATTTCATCATGAAAGGTGGATTTCATAAATCATGCTCTTAAATTAATTTTCAAAACTCATAACATATGTACACATGAATATAACTCAAGTTCATAGAAAACACCCCTAGTAATTTCATAATTTCATCAAACTTGGGTTCATGAAGCATGTTATTCCAATAGTTTCAAAAAACCCATAATACGTACATATATATACACTTTAAAGCTTGTTAAAACATTAAACTTATGCCCATTAGAGTTAGGATAGTTCTATATACCTTTTGATGGAGAAAGATCAAAGAATAACCTTGAGTTTGGAATCTACAATCTTTCAAATTGAGAAATACCTCCTTGATGTTCTTGAGAGAAAGAGAATGAGGGTTTGGGGGCTTTTAATTGGTCTTGGGATGATTTTAAGGTTATAGGATAGGTTAGGGGAGTTATGGGAGGTTACAGGACCTTTTTGCCCATAAAATAAATCTAAATTGAATACTTTTTGATGCACGGAAGGGGGTTCATGACGCATACCTATCGCGAACCTCAGGGTTTGTGGCTAGGACTAAATGAGGACCTCGGGTAGTGTCTCACTAAAACACCCACAACTTTTGATTCATAACTCAAATTGATGAACAGTCAGTTGCGTTGGAAAGAGGACTAGAAGGTCTTTAATTTGATATATAATGGCCATATAACTTTTATATTCTAGGAGTAATAGTCTCTGGAAGTTGACCTAAGAAAAATTCATCAATTAAAACTCAACGGGTAAGAAAGTACCCAACTTAAGTTTGATTTAGGAGATTTTTATGATGTATACTCATATCCAAAGATGTTCTCACACTAAAACATTGTTATTCACACTTATTTATAATTAGAAACCATTGGGTTCGGGTCTATATATGTAGAAAAGATGGTTCAACTTTAGCCCGATAGTGTAGGGTGTTACACAAACACTTCGTTCAACAAAAACCCATAAGCCAGACCATACTTGTCATCCTTTTTTATCCTCACTTTATACATATACTCTATCATCATAGCAAAAAATTTTATATGCTTGAATTTGGTGAGGGATTCCATTAGGAATGGGTCGGGTTCAATTACAGCAATACATTTTTCAATACGTAGAAGGAGAGCCTTGTTAACCAACTCAATAAAAGTTGAAATTCCCCCTTGAGGGACATCTTTGTGAATGACTTGATTTTTAAATCATCCAACTTGCGAATTTGATCCAGGAACTTCTAAAACCCACACTTATGGGACCTGGTCCCTTAAGTGGGGATACTCAACACCTCAACCAACACTTTCTCATCAAGGTCAATATTCACATCATGGATCTAACTCGTTAAGTATAAAGCATCATTAGAAAAAGTTAGATTATGATAGAGCATCCTCACTTCCTTCTTATAGGAAGGAGGAATAGGGGGCTTATAGAAGTGTTCCCAACTCTAAAATTGGGAAATATAACAAATATTATAATAAATAAAAAATATAAATATAAATATAAACAACAAAATGGGGGTAATAGTGGCACCGACAGAGTAATATATAAACTATCTATTTGAGATCACAAATATCACCAAAACTCTACCAACAAGAAACTATAGACACAAATACAAATAAAGCCCTTCTCTCTACTATTACGAACGCACTCCTACCCACTAACCCTCTACCCTAATTTGCATTCTCTGCACCTTCGTATAAAGTATCATGTACTCTGTAAGTTGTAACCACTCCATGTTATGTCTAATCACCCCTCTTCTATATTTTTTTAGCCTACCTCTATCCCGCTCAAAACCATTCATAGCTAGCCTCTCCATTTTCGTGCTCGATGGAATCCTCAAATCAAATTTAAAACCTAATTTCGCTTAAAATAACCCAATTATCTTGGTTAAAAGTTCAATTATGAGGACTTATTTATGGATATTTTGTATAAAAAAGTTATTGTTATCTCTAAAAGGAAAATATTCATCTAGTGCAATTTGATTGACTATTTTTATTCTTAGTTCATTAAAAATAAGATATCTTTCTCTTTTTAAACCTTTTTAGTTTCAATGATCCCCATAACATTCAGCCTATTTTAACACCGTTAATTAACTTTTCATGAAACATTTGGCCCATTTTAATCTGCTTAACGGCCCACCCTACCAAACCATTTTCCCAACCCATATATAAAGATAAAATTGAATCACAAATACACTATTGACAGTAAAGAAGAGAAAAGGGAAAAAAAGATGACTGGAGCAGCAACCAGGGAAGAAGACAACAAGTTGTTCGACGATCAATCTGGTCATATAAATCTCAAAGTCAAAAGCCAGGTTATTATTTTCATTTAATTAGGGTTTCCTTTTTCTTTTAGTCGGTGTATGATTTTATCTTAAGGTTTTCAAAATTATGGGTCAAAATAGATATATATAATCAATCCGACTAGCTATTTAGGTTGATAGAGTCTTTTGGTATGCAGGATAAGATGGGATATCTCAATATTAATTATAAAGTAATTTAAATTAATAATCGTCAATCAAAAAAATTAGGATTTTTTATAACCGGTGTATAATTTATTAGGCTTTTGTAAAAATTTGGGTCAAAATAGATGCATATAATCTACCCGACAAGCTAGTTGGGTTGATGGGCCTTTTGGTATGCGGGGTAATATTAGATACCTCAAGATTAAGTATTAAACGGTATAAATTAATCATCGTGAATCCAACACAATTATGGTTTTTTCCTATCAGTGTATGATTTTATTATGTTTTTCTTAAACTTTAGGTCAAAATAAGGTATATAATAGACTCAACTAGCTATTTGGATTGAGGGTCATTTGTTTTTGTGGGATGAGATGGGATATCCCAGGATTAAGTATGAGATAAAATTTATACTGTATTTGGTTGACGATGTAAATTAATCATAGTCAACCTAACACAATTAAGGTTTTTTCCTATCAGTGTATGATTTTATTATATTTTTCTTAAACTTGGGTCAAAATAAGGTATATAATCAAATCGACTAGCTATTTAGGTTGAGGGGTCATTTCATTTTGTAAGATGAGGTGGGATATCTCACGATTAAGTATGAGATAAAATTTGTGCTTTATTTGGTGGACGGTGCAAATTAATCATCGTCAACCAAACACAATTAGGGTTTTTCCCTATTGATATATGATTTTATTAGGGTTTTGTAAAATTTTTATCAAAATAATGTATATAATCGACCCAACTAGCTAATTGGGTTAATGGGGTCATTTGGTTTTGTAGGATGAGGTGGGATATCTCAAGATTATATAAGTATGAGATAAAATTTATACTGTATTTGGTTGATGGTATAAATTAATTATCGCCAACCAAACACAATTAGGGTTTTTTTCCTTCTATTAGTGTATGATTTCATTAGGATTATGTGAAATTTTAGGTCAAAATAGATGTATATAATCGACTGGGCTAGCTATTTGGGTTGAGGGGTCTTTTAGTTTTGTGGGATGAGGTGGGTGGAATTTTTCATGATTAAGTATGAGATAAAATTTGTACTATATTTGGTTGATGGTATAAATTAATTACCGTCAATCAAACACAATTAGGGTTTTTCCCCATTAGTGTATGATTTTATTAGGATTTTATAAAATTTTGGGTCAAAATAGATGTATAAAATCTACCTGACTAGCTATTTAGGTTGACGGGGTCCTTTGGTATGCAGGATAAGATGCTTTATCTAAAGATTAAGTATGAGATAAAATTTATAATATATTTGGTTGACATTATGCTTCTTTACTTTGTTTGAGGTAGTGGTATGGATTGTGTGCACTTTACTCTTCCTGGACCCCTCTTTGTGGGGAAAAATGGGGTATGTTGTTGTTGTATAATTGATCAGCGTCAACCAAACACAATTAGTGTTTTTTCCTTCTATAGGCGTATGATTTCATTAGGGTTATGTGAAAATTTAGGTCAAAATAGATGTATATAATAGAGCCGACTATCTATTTGGGTTGAAGGTTCATTTGGCTTTGAGGGAGGCGGTGGGGTATCTAGGATTTAAGTATGAGATAAAATTTAATATTGTATTTGGTTGAAGGTATATATTAATCATCGTCAACTAAACACAATTATGTTTTTTCCCCTTCTATTGGCATATGATTTCATTAGGTTTATGTGAAATGTTAGGTCAAAATAGATATATATAATCAACCCGACTAGATATTTGGGTTGATGGTTCATTTGGTTCTATGGGATATCTCAGGATTAAGTATTAGATAAATTTATACTCTATTTGGTTGACGACGTAAGTTAATGGATAAATTTATACTATTAACCAAATATAATTAGGGTTTCTTTTTCCATCGCGTATGATTTCATTAGGGTTTTGTCGATAGTAAAAAACGAGTGTTAGAGTAGGTTTTACAAAGTAGCATAAAAGAATAATCATATGAATCCTTTTAATTTTGAAAGATTTTGGGTTCAAATAAAGTGGGATAGATGTATTTTAGATTAATTAGCTTCTTTACAATGTTAGGGGTCGCTTGGCATGCGAGATAAGGCGGCATATCTCAAAGTTGATACAACTACAACAACAACATACCCAACATATTCTTGGGGGTTTAGGGAGGATAGAGTGTACGTAGTCCTGCATCCCAACAATTAAGGTATTGTTTGGTTTGCGTGATAAGATTAGATAGGGTTTAGGATTAAACCTGATGCAGTATAAATATAAATTTTATCCCAAACTTAATCATAAGATATCTCCACCTTATCTCATCTAAAATTAGGATTATTTTTTTCATATTCCCGATGGAATAAATTAGTCCAAGGGGTGGACTATAATTCTAGTATAATTAGTCCATGTTCTAAATGAGTCCTTAAGGTTTTAATGCTATAATGATCCTGGTATTAAGGTATGAGAATTGCGTCTCACATTGGTTTAATAGGGAGCAGATGTAGGGCTTGTACAGCATTAGGATTCTCTCACCTCAATAGCTTACTTTTGAGATATGGTTTCCTATTCTCTCTTGTTTGTATCACTAGTGTTAGAGCCACCCATCATCTTTTGTGTTCATAGTGATGTTGATATTGTATTGTTGGCTCGGGGCTAGAAGTGAACAAGTGGTCTAGTGTGCAGTTGTTGAGGTCAACAGATGTAGAGGATGGTTTGTAATGATCCTATTGTTGGTAGAGGGTTTAGTCTGACCAGTTTAATGGGGAACTGACATGGGCTTATATAGCCTTGGACTCTCCTACCTTAATTGGTTTGTTTTGTGGTGTAGCTTTGCTTGGATTGTATCAAATTACTTTTATTCATTGACTTGTGTGGATACATTGGTTATAAAATTTAAAAACCCATTTAAATAACATGAAATTACCTTGATTCAAGTGAAATTAGAAATTTAGACCTAGCAGAAGCAAGAAATACTGTGTGATTTCCATCCATATGCCCAAGCCCTGATGGAAGTAGTTACCCAATAGCAGTGCTAACTCGTGGAATTAGTCAAGGTGCATGCAAGCAGGCCCGAACATCACAAATATAAAAAAGAAAAGAAATTAGAAACATTGAAGGGGGGGGGGGGGGAAAGGAAAAAAGTTAATTTCTAACTGTTTACTTGACTCTTTCCATATTACTTATTTTTCTATGTTATATCTAGTCTAGTAATTGTTCTATGTTTTGTTTGTTTCTACTCATAGCCCATGCAAATAATCTTCTCGGAAGGAACTTTTGCTATCCTTCATTAGAATTTCATCACCACTCATTTCCTAAATCATTTTGCTTGACTTTGGAAATTATTATAGCTTCATTATAGCAGAAAATAGATTGGAATATATACGAAAGGGCATACTAATAAGTAATCCCAAGTTGGGGATATCGAGATTGTTGACTTTGTATTAATGCTTTATGGGTTGTCAGAAATTTAATTGTACATATTTAGTCCATTGTCTCATTACAGTTTCTTAAGATCAGAGAAAGCTCTTGCACTTGTCATGTTGGATCCAAGTAAAATATCTTTTGATGAGAATTAGATTCTGGTTTTTCTCATCGATGCTAGACCAGGATATCTTGGTCTAGCTTAACGAAATGCTGTAAAATATTATGACAACTGATGTATTAGTTTGTAGTTACCAATAGTAGACCTTGGTAATGCCTATGTTAATTATCTGGCCTTAGTTGAAATTGTTACCAAATAGTGATCTGTTGCCTATTCTCAAAAAGTCAGCCCGAAAGTGGGAGTGATCATTTGATTATGTGGATTTGGTGATAGGGAATTATAATCAGTAATAGTGATTTACATGTGGCCTTTTTGCTCATGATATGACAGTAACCTGGGCAGTACCTACTTCTCGAGCTTTAAAATTTACTTTCTATTGCTAGGATATACAATGATTCTTTTTGGCTATACACATTACAATCTGTCTTTAAAACACTATATCTTATGCAGTTGTGCATTGAATACGTAGTTGATGAAAGTTGAAACAATTAGTAGTGGAAAACTTTTTCTTCCTTTGTCATATTTTTTATTTCCTTCCTTTCCCTTACTATTTTTAGGATGATAGGCTGCTCACACAATTTTCTGGAAAATGGCCTTTTGCATTGCTTGGAAAAAGAGAACTATGTATTTGACTAGTTTTTTGGTTACAGGACGGGAATGAAGTCTTCTTTAGGATCAAAAGAAGCACCCAACTAAAGAAATTGATAAATACCTATTGTGACCAATAGCCTATGGATTTCAATTCAATTGCCTTCTTGCTTGATGGTCGTCATCTTATAGTAGAACAGACTCCGGATAAGGTCCCTCTGTCTTTTTTTTGTTTCCCTCAAATGCGCACCACGAATACAAACAAAGGATAAAAGAATACCAAAACGAGCTTGTGTATCTGCTTTGTGTTCTGCTTAAAATTCTTGATTAATTTTATTTTTCCTCAAAATTTTCCTCCCTTTCGCAACTGGAGATACAGGATGGTAATGAAATTGATGGAATGTTGCATCAAAACTGGAGGCACTATTCTTTGAGTTTTATTTTCTTTCGTTTCATTGGACTTAAGACTTTTGTATGTTTCAAGAGGGTATGGGACTAGGTGAAATGTTGGTTGTGCAACTTTAGGACTTGTATGGTGTAATGAACAAGATCGTGTTCTTTTGCTTTACATTGAATTTAAATGCCTGTGTAACTTCACATGAAAGTCATTACTTGCTTTACCTTTTAGTTTTCTGACGATGGTATGAATTTAGAGTCTTGGTTTCTTGCAAATAATCCCCTTCTCAACCCTCAGGAAAGAGATGCTTGTGACAAGAATAAGCTCCCGCGGAGCCTGCTTGCATGTACCTCGTGCGTGATTGCAGTTTGGGTGTATGGTTTCCATCTTATTGGGAGTTTGTTTTAGAACCAACTCCCAATGCTTTAGTGAAGTGGTAAAAGAGCAACATGTGATGTATGAGTTAGGTGCATGTTGTGTGAGTTTTGATCTTGCTGGGCAGAGGAGGGATGTATTAGTCATACATCCGAGAATACCAAATAGGGTACGAGTTAGGTGCATGTTGTGTGACTTTTGATCTTGCTGGGTAGAGAGGGATGTATTAGTCATACATCCGATAATATCAAATAGTGTAGAACAAATGCATAGTTATATATAGGCTGAAATTTTTTACCAAACAAAGTATTACGTACTTAACACACATATTATTTATCCTAATATGTTATACGAAAAAGAACCCCGATTGGGTGAAAATTGACTGGCGTGGCAAGACCCATAGTGAGTGGCTCTGCTTTTTTTGTCTAAGATTCCTTCCTTGTTATGTATACGACAAGTACATTTTTACTCCCCTACAGTTCAAATATTTCTACACTTTACGTACTCATTTCTCTTTCAACTTCTATTGTTATTCTTTTGCTTGAATTTTATGTTTTTTTTTCATGTTGATTCATTTGTTTTAACCTTTATTTTTTAAATTTTAAATTTTTTTCTCAAACATTGTTTATTTTTTATTTCTCTATCTATTTTTTAATTCATTTATCTTAACCTTTATTTTCTTTTTCTTTATTTTATCTTTTATTTTTTTTTTTCAACTTTCTCATTCTATATTTTTATTTTTCTCTTTGTTCTTAACCTTTATTTTTTCCCTTCTCTCTTTTTTTCTTTTTCCCAATCTTTTTTTTCTACTCTTTTTTCTTGTGTCTCAACTTCTATTATATTTCGCTAATGAACAGAAAATTGGATAATTCGCAAAGAGAAATTTATTTTTTTTACATTGAAATAAATTAAGGGTGTGACTTGTTGTTTGGAAGTCTTTTGAGATAAGTCTTTGTCTCTAAGGCAAGTGCTATAGAACACCTCATAAATCAAGACATAATGTTGTAGTGTCATATCTTGCTTATGGGCGTAACTTGTTTAAAATTCTTGAGCTTAGTCTTCCCTCTATGACAAAGTTATAAAGTATCTCATAAATTAAAACATAATGAAGTAGTGTTAACTACTGCCCATGGAGAGTAACTTATTTTTTTGGGAGGTTCTTGGGCTAAGTTTTGCCTTAGAGGCAAGACTAATATAGTATTTCATAAATTACGCAGAATCTGGTAGTGTCAACTCTTGCCTATCGAACGTAGTTTGTTGTTTTAGAACATCTCAAGAATCAAAACAAAATGTGCTAGTGTTGACTCTTTCCCATATGGTGTAACTTGTTGTTAGAAAGTTCATGGACTAAGTCTTGCCTCTAAGACAAGTTATAGAGTATCTCATACGTCAAAACACAATGTGGTAATACCAACTCATGTGTATTATACATAACTTATTGTTTAAAAGACACTGGGATAAGTCTTGCCTCTAAAGTGAAAGTTATAAAACACTTCATAAATCAAGACACAATGTGAAAGTGTTAAATCTTGTTCGTGGGGTATAACTTGTTATTAAAATTCCTTGGGATAAGTCTCCCCTCTAAGGCAAGAGTTATAGAGTATCTCATCCGTCAAAACACAATGTGGCAGTGTCAACTCTTGCCCATTGTATGTAACTTGACGTTTGAAAGTCTTTGGACTAAGTCTTACCTCTAAAGCAAGAGTTATAGAATAACTCATAACTAAAAACACAATGTTGTAGTGTCAACTTTTTCCTATGGGCTTAACTTGTTGTTTAAATATCCTTGGGCTAACTCTTGCATCTAAGGCAAGAGTTATAAAACATCTCATAAATCAAGACATAATATAGTCAGGTTAACTCCTGCCCATGTGGCATAATATGTTGTTTCAACCTTTGGCTATGTCTTTCTCTAAGGCAAGTTATAGAGCATCTTATAAGTCAAAACACAATATGGTAGTGTCAACTCTTACCCATGGACCGTAATTTGTTATTTGAAAGGACTTGGAATAAGTTTTGCCTAAGGCAAATATCTGTAACACCCCGAGTTTGTACCCTAGATGCTACACAGTGCATATAATCCCAAAGGACCACAAGCTAATCCATGAATTGTACCTACTGCATTAACTGAATAATAATACTATAAAAATGCAGAATTTAGGCAAAAATAGCCATAAGGTTCAAAACTGAAAATCAATTACTGAAATCAATACTATAAAATGAACAACTGTTTGAAAAAATTACTCTAATCTGAAAAGCCTCTACTGTCTTAACAAGGAGTTGATGGGACAAGTTCCCAACTAACTCCGACAACTAAAACTGATAAACTAAGATTCTAAAATAATAATCATGTCCTTGAACTATAAGGACTCACCACTAAAACTATTGCTAATAAGTCCGGGCTGCTAAGTGCGATCGGGAGCCCAGGCATCTGAACCTATGATATAAGACATCATAACCTATGTATTGGTATGGTAAGTGAGGTAGGATGGTATGCATGGGTTCATATGCATGAACAATACTAACTGAATGACATGTGTATAACTAAATGAGAGTACATGCATGAATACATAAACTATAACTGAAGTCATGATAACACTGGATACTGAGTTCTGAATACTGATTAACTGATATCTGAGTTTACTAACACTGTACTACTGTTAATGGTTTAACTGTACCTAACAGTTCTGATTCTACAGAATTGTGCTGAGTTTCGTACTGATCTAAGTGACTGTACCTGACAATCTTGAATCTGTAGGACTGGACCGAGTTCTATACTGAAAATAAGACTGTGGGAGGTAATCATCTAACCAACATATCCCTTTTTGAATTGATTGGGGTGAAACTTATAACCCCAGTTGGAAGGATGTTAGTATTGTGACATGGGTAAAGACAAGTAGTGAGTTAACCCTCTCTAATAGGAAGCTCTTTCGTCAACCCTTGCTGGTAGGAAAACTCATATGAGATATATCAACCCTAATTTGGCAGAAAGATATCTCAACCTACACTGTGTATATAGTTCTGTAATATAGAGATTGCTACTAAGGGTCAAACCCTATACTGGCAGAAATGCCCCCTCCCTTGGGTTCACTCGGCGTTGAATCCTACTCCCAACTGAAAGAAATTGAATTGATTTCTAAACTATTCTAGACCTGACTGAACTATTGCTGATCGTGTTGTCTAACTGAACTGGACTAAGTTCACTGAGTACTGAACTGTACTAAATTCTGTAAACTGGCTGAGTTAACTAAGTTCTGGACTGACTACTACTGGATTCTAAACTGAATACTACTGAATTCTAAACTGAAGACTGAACTGAGACTTATTACTGAGTACTACTAAAACTATTTTGTAACTACTATAACTCTGGGTAAACAGCTAAGATTTCTGGTATTGAATACCCCCAGGACTCGATAGCACGAAAATAAATCATAGCATAAACTTGAAAAGAGTAACCATTTGCACTTGATCCTAACTCATTCATGGAGACATTTTATCAAACACATGGAAAATATAATCCATTCACATGACACTAAATAATATGTAGGCATCATAATTCAAATCCCCATTTACAATTCCTAGGGTTTAACATGGATTCACATGATTCTATACCTATATCAAATAACTCCACATGAAACTTGTAACAAAGATGGATTAGAAACCCAGTTAATCATTATAATCATGAATATAATCAAACCTAACATGAAATTCATGGAATCAACACATTTGGGAGTCGTTTGGTAAAGTGTATTAGAAAATATAATGCATGTATTAATTAATGTGTATTACTAGTACCTTGTTTGGTACATCTTTTTGCCTATGTATAACTAATGCAAGCATTAGTTATACACTCTATTGTGTACTGAAGTGTGTATTAGTAATACACTCTATTTCCTATGTATTAGTAATACAAAGACTTTTAACACATGCATTAACTTATTAAATAACCTTAATATACCTCAATTTCCCTCTCAAAATATTTCACAATTTCTTTTCCCGCCATTTTAATTTTCAGTAGTGAATCTTCTCAAAATATTTCACAATTTCTTTTCCCGCTATTTTGATTTACAATAATGAATAGTTGATTTAAATAACCATCACATATTTTTGTTTTGCTTTGAGGGTCTTTAAGGAAATTAAAAAAAATTGTTGAGACTATTCCTTAATTTTACGTCTTGTATTTTATTTTTGTTTCGACTATGTTAATCCGTCAGAGTAATATTTCATGCGCAAAGACAAAGGTCTTGCAATTAATCCTAAATCTCTAAATACTAATTATGTTTGAGATGACAAAAGAACTTTGCTGTAAAAAAAAGTGTACAAAGTCAAAGAAGGGTGTTTTTGTAAACAAACACTTCTTTTATAGAAATTATGTGATATATTATTTCTTATACATCAAACCAAACAATGTATAAGAAATAATACATGCATAACTAATACAATTATAACTAATACAAGCATTATTAATGCAAGTATTACTAATACACTATATTCTACATTATTCTTATACACTCTACCAAACGACCCCTTGAAGTTTTAAAAATAATTTCTTAGACTCTAAGGGTGGAAGGGATATTTGGATGAACACTTGACATACCTTAATACTTGAATTCAGAAAGATTGTTGGGGAGTTCTTGAGTCTTGAGTTTGAATTTAAATCTCCTAAAGCTTGTTCTTGAGAGAAATTTGTGAAGAATGAGTGAATTTGCTCTTAGAAGGGTTTAATTTTGTGTTTTGAGGGCTGATAAGTGTGGAAAAACACCCAAATACCCCTGAGAATGCGGCTTTTTAATTACTAAAAACTAGTTTAGCGACGCACAGATCGATGCATCACATCATTAGCATCGACGCGATGGCCAACGCGGCACATCGAGTCCTTGTCGGTACACTGGAATTTGAACTGGGAGCTGGAGGACAATATTCATCGACGTGAAAGGCAACGCGGCGCATCGAGATTGCATCTATCCACTAGTTTGGACTTCCATATGTGCTTCAAAAAAAGTCTGAAAATTTTGAAACTTGTTTAGGAACACCCACTGACATTCCTGATCATGATTCAACCTATAAATCTTTACTTTTAGGTCACGAGGGTTGTGAAATAGGGTTGCCAACTTAGAAGGCTAAAGTAACACTAAGTCTGAATACTTAGCTAAAATTCTCTAAGTTTGGGACCCCTTAACAAGCTTTAAAGGACTGAGTTAAGCTTAGGATTTTGTGGGGTATTACAATAACTCCCCCAATTCATGTACCGAACAGGCACAACTGAAACATGGTTTCATGATTGGAATTACTGACATATTGGAAACTTTATACTGAATATGCATACCTGATACATGAATATATGACTAGAATTGCTGATAAGCTGAATCTCTTATACTGAACATGCATATCTGATGCATAAATATCTAACTAAACTGACTCATGAATGTATGACTGGATATGCAATGGTAACTGATACCAAGTTTATAAAGAAAATTTGAGCGTGAAACTGAGTAAGTTTAAAGAAAATTTTTACCTTGGGTAGATTCTGAGTTCGTGGAGAAGAGGTGAGGATCCTTGGTTCACATATCTACTTTTGCTTCCCAAGTAGCTCCCTCAACGGACTGATTCCGCCAAAGAACTTTGACTAGAGGGACTTCTTTGTTTCTCAGTCTGCGGATCTGATAGTCAAGCATTTCGACTGGGATCTCCTCATAGGACAGGCTGTTCTGAATATCTAGGCCCTCAATAGGGACTACAGCTGTTGGGTCGCCTATGCACTTCTTAAGCAAGGAGACATGGAATATTGGGTGCACTGAAGCTAAGTTTGAAGGTAATTCAAGCTTGTAAGCTACCTTTCTAAAACGGCTAAGGATTCGGTAAGGATTGACTTATCAGGGACTAAGCTTTCCCTTCTTGCCAAACCTCTTTACTCCTTTCATAGGCAAGATTTACAAATACACATAATTATCAATCTCAAACTAGAGATCATTTCTGCGTGCATCTGTGTACGATTTCTATTGGCTCTGAGTTGTCTTAAGCCTTTCCCTGATCAACTAAACTTTCTCTAAAGTATCAAATACTAAGTCAGGCCCTAACACTGCAGCCTCACCTACCTCAAACCAATTAATAGGAGACCTACATCTCCTCCCATAAAGCGCCTCAAACGGAGCCATCTGAATGCTAGAATGATAGTTGTTGTTAGATGCAAACTCAATCAAAGGCAAGTAGTCATCCCAACTACCTTTAAAATAAATTGCACATGCTCGTTGCATATCTTTTAAAGTCTGGATGGTCCTTTCTTCTTGACCATCTGTCTGAGGATAAAAGGTTATACTGAGATAAACTCGGGTACCAATACCTTTCTGAAATCCTTTCCAGAAATGAGAGGTAAACTAGGTACCTCTATCCAAGATTATAGATAACGAAACTCCATGTTATGAACAACTCTTTAACATAGAACTTCACATAGTCCTCGGCTGAATAAAAGGTATGAACTGATAGAAAATGAGCTGATTTGGTCATCCTGTCTATAATGACCCAAACTAAAATATGTTGACGACGAGTACGAGGTAGACCCATCACAAAATCCATGTTCACCTCTTCCCACTTCCAAGTGGGAATACTGAACTCCTGCATAGACCCACTGGGTTTTTTATGCTCAATCTTAACCTGCTGACATATAGAGAAATTAGCTACAAACTCTGTGATGTCTCTCTTCTTCCCACTCCACCAATAGATCTCCTGCAAATCATGGTATATCTTAGTGGCCCCTGGATGAATAGAGTAACGCACACCATGCGCTTCTACACGAATCTGCTATCTTAGGTTATCTACACTTGGAACACATAGCCAACCCTACCAACGTAATACAATATCTCCACCTTAGGAGAAAACCACTACCTTTTGATCTCTAGCTGATTCTTTCCACTTAACTAGGATGAGATCCCTATCCTATTTTTCCTTCACCTCGAAAACCAAGGATGATTCTGAACTACTCTGCACCCATACACTACCTTCTATTGAATCTACTAAGCGAACACCTAGTCGGGCAAGCTGATGAACTTCCTGAGCTAACTTTTTCTTACCCTCCACATGAGCAACACTACTCATAGACATCCTACTAAGAGCATCAGCCACTATATTTGCTTTACCCAGATGATACAGTACACTCATGTCATAATCCTTCAATAAGTCCAACCACTTTTTCTAATGGAGGTATAGGTCTTTCTAAGAGAACACATACTATAGGCTCTTACGGTCAGTGAACACATTAACGTAAACCCCATACAAGTACTGCCTTTAATTCTTTAAGGCAAATACTACTGCTTCTACCTCAAGGTCATGAGTAGGATAGTTCTTTTTATGGGGTTTGAGTTATCTAGAGGTGTAGGCTATGACCTTACCTCTCTACATCAAAACACACCCCAAAATAACCCTGGAAGCATCATAATATACTACAAACCCATCTGAACCACCTGGTAGAGTCAAAACTGAGGTTATGGTGAGTCGAGTCTTCAACTCCTGAAAACTCTTCTCACAAGATTCTACCATTGAAATTTAATCTTTTTCTAAGTCAATCTAGACATAGAGGATGAAATAGACAAAACTCCCTCAATAAATCATCGGTAATAGCCAGCCAAACCCACGAAACTCTTTATATCTGATAGAGAGATGGGTCTGGGCTAGTTTCTCACTGCTTCGGTCTTTTGGGGATCAACTTTAATGCCATCACCAAAAATGATATGGATGAGGAAGGCTACTGACCATAGCCGAAATTTGCACTTACTGAATTTAGAGAATAGTTGATGGTTTCTGAGAGTCTGTAATACTATTTTGAGATGGTCTACATGATCACGCTCACTGCGAGAGTAGAGAAGAATGTCATTTATGAAGACTATGATGAACATATGTAAGTAACGCTTGAACGCATGGTTTATCAAGTCCATGAAAGCTGCTAGGGCATTGGTAAGACCAAAGGACATAACTAGGAACTCAAAGTGACCGTACTGAGTTATGAAAGTTATTTTCGAAATGTCATATTCTCTGACTCTGAGCTGATGATAGCCTGATCTGAAGTCTATCTTAGAAAAGTAACTAGTACCATGAAGTTGGTCAAACAAGTCATCAATTTTGGGAAGTGGATACTTGTTCTTGACTGTGACCTTATTTAGTTGACGGTAATCTATAAACATTCTGAGAGAACCATATTTCTTACGCACAAATAGAACTGGGCACTCCATGGAGAGACACTGGGTCTGATGAATCCCTTTCTAGGAGATCCTTCAACTATTTTTTTAATTCTCTGAGTTTTACTGGAGCCATTTTGTATAGCGGAATATATATGGGTTGAGTATCTAGAAGAAGGTTTTCTTCGAAGTCAATTTCCATTTCGGGAGAAACTTCGGGAAGATCTTTGGGGAACACATCTGGAAATTCACATGCTACTAACACTGATTCAAGATTAGGGGATTTTAAACTAGAGTCTTGAACTTGAACGAGATGGTAGACACATCCCTTAGATATATTTTCATTGCCCTAAGATAGGAAACAAGCTGACCCCTAAGTGCTGAAGTACTACCCCGCCACTCTAAGACGGGATCATTTGGAAACTAAAACTGGACAATTCTATTTTGGTAGTCGACTGAGGCATAGCAAGAATGAAGACAATCCATGTCAAGTAGGATATCAAAATTAGTCATCTCTAATTCGATTAAGTCTGTTGAAGTAACTTTCTAAAATACCATAACCGAACAATTCCTGTATACCCGCTGGAATATGATAGATTTACCCACTGGGGTAGAGACTGAGAAAGGCTCTGCTAGAGTTTTGGGACTGACTCCAAATTCAACGGCTATATAAAGAGTAACAAAGGACAAAGAAGTTCCTGGGTCTAGCAAAGCATAAATATTTAAATAACAAACTTGTAATGTACCAGTGACCACATCAAGAGAACTTTCTTGATCCTGTCAAGACTGAAGTGCATAAAGTCTTTTTGGGTGTTGCCCACTGTGGTAATAGAAATGGCACCCTGTTGATTCGGGTGAGCGAACTGAGCCGGGGAACAATTATACTGACTTTGCGAACCCACCTGAAGACATTATCTGAACCTGTGGCCTAGCTTGCCACATCCAAAACATATGTCACTGCTAGCTCTGCAGACACCCTGATGGTTTCTTCCATACTTCTGGCAGAGAGGATTTTTTCAAGCACTACTAATACTACCCTGAGGTTTAGGGCCTGGCGCCCTATCTTTGTTGCCATCTTTGAATTTTAGCACTGGAGCACTGGCTGAGGATGGAGTTCGAACTGAAGATTTCAGGAGGAACTGAGAATGATTTCCACCCTTTGACTTAGGCTGAGAGAAGTTGAAACTACCAGTTCTCGCTCTCTTGTTCTCCCTCTCCTTCTCTTTATTGTTAGCTTCTTCTATCTACTGAGCATGGACCATGAGCCTAAATATGTCCATCTCCTTAACCATCATTGCATTCCTACACTCTTTGACCACACTACTAGACACACTAGACACAAACTTACTCATCTTTGATCTGCTATCTTCCACCATATGAGGGGAATATCTGGACAACTAAGTAAACTTGAGAAAATACTCTTGTACCATTATGTTTCTATATTTTGGATTTATAAATGCCAAAACCTTTTCTTTCTTTAACTCCAGCAGGAAGAACCTATCTAGAAAAGCAATAGTAAACTCCTCTCATTCTATAGGCCCTATATCTGTAGCCCTCTCTACTTTCCACTGTTTGAAACATGAGTGAGCCATCTCCTACAACTGATATGCAGCTAACTTGGCACTCAAACTAGTGGTCACCCCTATAATATCTATGACCTCTGCACCTGGTCAAGAAATTCATGTAGGTCCTCATCTGACTTAGACCCATTAAAATATGGAGGGTTCATTTAGGTGAAGTCTTGAATCCTTGTTATAGCAGTATTGGCCACTAGATTGGCCAGAACGATAGTTGGGCGTTCATTATGGGATGCCACAGAATGAGCTAGGGTGGTGAAAGCTGTTGTGAATTCATCATGGGAGATGCATTCGTCCAGGGGACCTGGTTGGATGGGCTGAGGTGCTGGCTGGTCTCTCGTTCCTCTTTCCTTAGTCCTCTTTAGAGGCATGTTCTATAAATGGAAGGGGAAAGGATTAGACTGAGAGTTCAATTGGAGCTTATGCTCACTCGCATGACATGAATACTAAAACAAGAGAAACCTTTCCTAAACATCTAACAGCCTCCAGCCCAAAAGTGTGGTGCGTAACACACTCATGCACAAGACTCTACTAGAAGTGGCTTTCAGACTTCTTAGGACTCTATTTAACCTTAGGCTCTGATACCAAGTTTTTAATGCCCCGAGTCTGTACCCTAGACGCTACACGGTGCTTATAATCCCAAAGGACCTCAAGCTAACCCAGGACTGGTACCTGCTACAATAACTGAATAACAATACTATAAAAATACGGAATTTAGGCAAAAATATCCATAAGGTTCAAAACTGAAAATCCATTACTGAAATTAATACTGTAAACTGAACATCTGTCTGAAAAATTACTTTAGTATGAAAAACCTCTACTGTCTGAGCAAGGAGTTGATGGGACAAGTCTCCAACTAACTCCGACTATTGAAACTGATAAACTAAGATTCTAAAATAATAATCATGTCCTCTAACTATAAGGAATCACCACTAAAACTGTTGCTGAAAAGTCTGGGATGCTAAGTTCGATTGGGAGCCCGTATTTCTGAACCAATGATATAAGGCATCATAGCACAAAAGAAAAGTATGCGTCAGTAATTGGAATGTACTGGTATGCTAAGTGAGACAGGCTGATATGCATGGATTCATATGCATGAACAATAGTAACTGAATGACATGCATATAACTGAATAAGAGTATATGAATGAATACATAAATTGTAACTAAAGTCATGATAACACTGGATACTGAGTTATGAATACTGATTAACTGATATCTAAGTTTACTGACATTGTACTACTGATAACTAAGTCACTGTATCTAACAGTCCTGATTTTATGGAATAGCACTGAGTTTTATACTAATTTGAGTGACTGTACCTGATAGTTTAGAATCTGTAGAACTGGACTAAGTTCTATACTGAGACTGGAATTGAAACTAAAACTATGGATGGTAATCATCTAACAGAAATGCCCCTTTTTGAACTAATTGAGGTCCAACCTATAATCCCAGTTGGAAGGGTGTCAGTACCGTGCCACGAGTAAAGTTAAGCTGTGAGTTAACCCTCTCTGAAACAAAACTCTTTCATCAACCGTCGCTGGCAGGAAAACTCGTATAAGATGTATTAACCCTAATCTAACAGGAAGAAATCTCAACCTACGTTGGCTACATAGTTTTGTAATATGAGTATTTCTACTAAGGGTCAAATCCTATACTGGTAGGAATACCTCCATCCTTGGGTTTGCTCGATGCTGAATCCTACTCCCAACTGAAAGACACTGAATTAATATCTAAACTGGTTCTGGGCCTGACTGAACTGTTACTGATCATGTTGTCTAACTGAATTGGATTGAGTTCACTGAGTACTGAACTGATTACTGATTGAATTCTGTAAATTGGCTAAGTTTACTGAGTTCTGGATTGACTACTACTGGATTCTGAACTGAATACTACTGAGTTCTGAACTAAAGACTGAACTGAGACTGATTAATGAATACTACTGAAACTATTCTTTAACTGCTATAGCTCTAAGTAAACAGCTAAGTTTTTGGGTATTGAATACCCCCAGGACTCGATAGCATGAAAATAAATCATAGCATAAACTTGAAAAGCATGACCATGTGCACTTGATCATAACTAATTCATGGATACATTTTATCAAACACTTGAAAAATATAATCTATGCACATGACACTAAATAACATATTGGCATCTTAATTCAAATCCCCATTTATAATTCCAAGGGTTTAACATGGATTCACATAATTCTATACATATGTCAAATAACTCCACATGAAACTTGTAACAAACATGGATTAGAAACCCAATTAATCATTATAATCATGAATATAATCAAACGCAACATGAAATTCATGGAATCAACACACTTGAAGTTTTAAAAATAGTTCCTTGGACTCCAAGGGCGGAAGGGACCTTTGGATGAACACTTGACATACCTTAATTCTTGAATTCTGAAAGATTGTTGGGGATTTCTTGAGTCTTGAGTTTGAATCTAAATCTCCTAGGGTTTGTTCTTGAGAGCAGTTTGTGAAGAATGAGTGAATTTTGCTCTTAGAAGAGTTTAATTACGTATTTTGGGGACTTATAAGTGTAGAAAAAAGACCTAAATACCCCTGAGGATGCTACTTTTTAATTACTGAAAACTGGTTTAGCACCGCACAAATTGATGTGTCGCATCATTGGCATCGAGAAGATGGCCAATGCGTCGCATTGAGTCCACGTTGATTCACTAGAATTTGCACTGAGAGCTGGAGAAAAATATTCATCGACACGATAGGCAATGTGGCGGATCGAGATCGCTTCGATCCACTGGTTCGGACTTCCAAATGTGCTTTAAACAAGGTCCAAAAAATTTAAAACTTGTCCGGAAATACCCACTGACATTCCTGATCATGATTCAACCTAAAAATCATTACTTTAAGGTCATGAGGGTCGTGAAATAGAGTCTCCAACTTATGAAGGCTAAAGTAACACTAAGTCTGAATATTTAGCTAAAATTTTCTAAGTCTAGGACCCCTTAACAAGTTTTAAATGACTGAGTTAAGCTTAGGATTGTGCGGGGTCTTACAATATCTCACAACTAAAAGCACAATGTGGTAGTGTAACACTCTTACCCATTGAGTGTACCATCACAACTTGTTGTTTGAAAGTTCTTGGGCTAAGTCTTACCTTGAAGGAAAGAGTTATGTGACATCTCATAAATCAATACGCAACAGTATAATGTCAACTCTTGCCCATGTATTGTAACTTATTGTTTGTAAGGAATCGAAGAAACAAAAATAACAAAAATTGAGAAAAAAAAAAGGAAGAAAAACATTAAAAGAAAAAAAGAAAAAATAACAATCAAAAAAAATAAAAAAGAGAAAGAAGTTGAGAAGAGAAAATAAAAAAATAATGATTGAAAAAAAAAAAAGACAAAACAAAAAATAAATGAAAAATAAAGGCTGATAAAAATGAAAAAAAATAAAAGAGAAAAATGAAAAGACAGCAACAAAGTAACAAGGTTCTGAAAGAAAGACAAACTGTAAGGCACTAAAGCTTCGAAGGTAAGTTAAAGTGACTAACTAGTCTTTCTTATTCGAAAGAAAGCAAGACAACGAGTTAGGTTTTAGGCAACTCGCTGATTTCGAGATGGGTTTCAAAAGAATAAGAATTAAAAAACAGAGAAAAAAATGAAAGTTGAGAGGAGAAAAGAAAAAAAAGTAAAGGTTGATGAGAAAAATTAAAACATAAAGGAGAAAATGGTCTAAGACCCCCTCCCCCCTCCCAAACCTGTACTTGAAATTTCAACTACACATTCTAACTTTGCTGGAGTTTTATGACCATTTGAAACTGTTTAATATTAAAATTATTACACCCCTAAAATCCACAACACATCTTTATTGAAGGGTGAAACTCAAGCATTTTGACTAGTCAATTTTTTTTAATTTTTAATTATTCTTTCCTTTTATCTTCCTCCATTTTCAATGTTACAAACCAAAATTAAAATTTCATCATTCTCACCAAACAAAACATCAATATTCTTGAATCATTATCGAATCTTTATCACCAGATGGAATCAACTAGAGTGAATAACTACATTGTACTAAACCGTCTGACTTACGATGGAGAAGAGAAAGAAAAGTGGGTCAACGGCGGCGGCTAATGGGGTGATGATGGTGGGTGAGATGAAATCCACAATTTGTTAGTATAGGGTTCTACTGTGTGAGTGCCTTATTTTTATTGTTCCAACGTGTTTCATGCTTTATTATGAATTTGCTAATTATTCTTTACTTATTATTCTTTTTCCTGAGCCGGGGGTCTATCGGAAACAGCCTTGCTACCTCTCCGGAGGTAGTGGTATGGACTGCGTACATTTTACCCTCCCCAGATCTCACAGTGTGAGAATAGACTGGGTTTGTTGTTGTTGTTGTTGTTGACTTGGATTGAAGTGTTGTAAAAATGACATGGTATTAGTAATACAATGTTGACTTAAAGATTCTTAATTCTTTGATGTTAGATTCTTAATTCTTGAAATTTCGACAAGATTTTAAAAAAATTAGACAATGAAAAAAGAGAAAAGGTTAAAGATTCATATGGGGAGTGGAATGGAGGAAGGTGATGAAGTGGTCAAATGGTGGATTTTGTGGAGATGGCGTTGTTTGTTGAGATGGCGCTAGCGGCGATAAAAGGAAAAAATTAGAGTAATATTAACTAAGAGAAAAAAATATAAGTTGAAAGATAAACATGCATAGAGAATTGTTTGAAAATATTTGAGATATAGAGGGGCAAAAAAGTATATATTCCACACATAAAAACAGAAAGAAGACTAAGGCCCCATTTCACCATGAAAATTATAATTTTTCGGAGTTAAAGTTGAAGTTGTGTTTGACTATTAATATTTATTTTTGAAATTTTGTGAGAGAAGTAAGAGTTTTCACTTCTCCAAATACAATTTAGAAATTGTCATGGCTAAAGACTTATTGTTTTCACTTTTTTCACTAAAATAAAATAATTTTTAGTAAAAAAAATAAATAATTTTTCTGACCAAATGGCTATTTATTTTGTAGGTCTTTTTTAGGAGAGAATACATAGCAAAGCCCTATTTGTAATTTACCCCGTAATAAGTGTCTTTGCTTTTTTGTCCCATAAAAAAGGTCTTAAGAGAAATCTTCAAGGTGGTCAAATTCGAACTTCCGGTGGCCTCTCGTCTGCAGACTAGCTATACATATTTTATTTATGCTAGTTTAGGTGTACACGCTTCGCATGTGTAGCTCACATTAACTAGTTTAAATGCTGCACTAAATGATATTTATTTAAATAATAAAAATGAATTTTGAACATGTTAAGATGAATAATTTATTTTATTAATTATATAGCATTTGTAATATCTAAGATACAAATAACATAGTGAAAATGTGGAATAAATTGACATTCCCTTATATTTGTTAGTAAATTTTATTTTTAAAATAATTTTGTACTCATGTGTATATCTAATTTTTAAGTTAATCGTATACTTTAGATTTATAGTTTTAGTGAAAAATTTAATAAACTTATCGTGTTTTATTTTTGTTTCAGCAAGTACATGCGTAATAGCTGAAGATTAAAGATATGTTAGCATGCAACACAAGTAGTGTTTAGATTTTGCATCGAATTTATTCAAAAATTGTACTTTTCATTGTTTAGAAATTTGTAAATGTTTGTAGTGTCCGCTCTAATGTGAACTCATGTGATTAAATTCTCTGTCCTTTGTGAAGTACGATGTGATTATGTTTTGTTCCTCGGTGTCTTCACTAAGAAGATCGATTAGTGATTGACAATAAAGTTGTGCAATTTGATTTGATTTTAGCCTAAAAGTGTGACATTTAACCTTCGGATTCTATGCAAACAATTCAGAAATTTTTCATGGGAATGTAAAGAAAATTAAAATGAGTCTAGAGTTTATTAGGTTGGTATTTTTTATTCATCCAATATCAAGAAAGTTAAATTAAAAACTTCTTCAGGGAGTTATCAAGTAAAATTGCAAATTCATAAGATTTACTAAAAAGAAACCAAGTCAACTAAATTGTACTATTATCTTTTCTTCATCTATGTTTTTCTTCCTAAAAAGAAAGCAATTCTTTTACAAAAAAAAGATAGGCAACAAACCTGCATAGAAAATACAATAAATATTTGAAAAAAAGTATTAGATAAAAAACAAACAAAAATTAAAATTAGTTAAGTTTATTGAAGTGCCCAGTAAAATTTTATATTTTGTCTATGCCAAAAAAATAAAGAAAAGTTTTTTTTTGTATCTTACAAAATTCTGCATCTTCAACGATTCGAAAGAAAATATCTAAAAGTAATAAGCCACTAAAGTACGTGTGTTGCACGTGTATATTACGTCAATTCATAAAAACAGTATTCGCTCCCTTTTGCTTATCACAAGATTTTGTACTTAAATCTACAATAATTCTTTTTCCTTTAACAATATTATGAGTTTTAGATTGGCGTGTTAACTAAATCTCGATCGAGGCTATACTAACAAACATAAAAGAATATTCGTTATTCATGATCATGAAATTCAATGTAATGAAAAGAAAGTCAGAAATCGAAAACCACGAAATTACGTCAAAGTTTTAATAACGTATTACTTACAAACATAAAAAAATATTTTGTTATTTATTATCAATAACACCAGCATAATAGTAAAAGAAATCATCAAGAAATTCAATGTAATGAAAAAGAAAACCTGAAATCAGAAATCACAATTTACATCTAAGATTCAATAACGAAAGTTACTTACAAACATAAAAAGATGTTTTGTTATTCTTGATCAATAACACCCGCACAACAGAAAAAAGAAATCTGAATCTGAATATTAAATCAAAAAATTAAGTTAGAAACTCAATAACTAAGCTACATACAAACATACAAAAATAATTAGTTATGCTACTTGTTGTAGAAGGAAAATTATTCAATTTATAGAAATCCATCATCTTTTTTCCTTAATAAAAAGGTTACTTAAATATGAGATTTTTTATTATTTTTTTTGAAAAGGTAAAAATTAATTATGGTAATAAATTATATATGATAAGATTTTCTTTGTTGCTAAGTAGATTATTTATGTTAGTATTTAATTTTCTTTTTGGATTTTTTTAAAGTTTTAAATTTAAGTATATAATTTAATTCAATTAAAGAAAGGTCTAATGATTATATTAGAGGTAAAAAGGAATAAGGTAATTTCTTACAAATTTTTTCCTCCCTTTTCTTTTGGACGTATGCTTTTTCTTTTTTCTTTTTTGGTTTTTTTTAAAGTTCTAAATTTAAGTATATAATTTGATTCAATTAAGGAAAGGTCTAATGATTAAATTTAAATAAACTTTATGTTTTAAATATAAAAAATAGTGAAAAGACAATTTATGATAATAAATTATTTATGATAGTATTTTTTTTTTTTGCTAAGTAAATTATTTATTGTAATTATTTAATTTTTTTGGCTTTTTTAAAGTTCTAAATTTAAGTATATAATTTAATTCAATTAAAGAAAGGTCTAATGATTATATTAGAGGTACAATGGAATAAGGTAATTTCTTACAAATTTTCCCCTCCCTTTTCTTTTGTACGTATGCTTTTTCTTTTTTATTTTTGAGTTTTTTATAAAGTTCTAAATTTAAGTATATAATTTAATTCATTTAAGGAAAGGTCTAATGATTAAAAAATAGTGAAAAGACGATTTTGTCTATTACATGATGTTTTAATGAAGTGCAAAAAATTCAAATCACTTTTCTAAGGGTCTTTACACATTTAATATATTATAGATTATAAATATAGATTATAGATTATAGATATGCATTTTCATCTTGTTGTATTTGATAGAAACAAACTTATATATAGTAGGAAAAATGATCAAATTTATTTTTTCACTTTGAAAAATTGGCCAAAGAAACCATTCCTCATATTTTTGGATCAAATTTATTCTCGTTGTCATATTTTGGGGCCAAAGTTACCTTCACATGAAATTTTTCACATGTACCATTCCTTTAACAAAAAAGCTTAAATCAATGTTAAATACCTCATTTTTTAAAAATAAAACATATCCTAATCTAACCCATTCTACCCATAAAAAAATATAAACATATATACCCCTCAGTTCTGCTGGTATGAATTTCAACACCAAGTGCATACCAAAATTGTAAATATCTAGTGGGCCTAAGCACCGTAAGTGCCATTTTCAGAAACTATACACTGATACAGATCCAAGAACTAAGGAAGGAGTATATTTGTTTGTGTCTGGGCCGATGCAAATTCATATTTTATGAGCTATGCACTGATAAATATTCAGTGCTAATCAAGTTAGATTAGAGTGAGTTTTATTTTTAAAAAATGAAATTATGTATTGTTGATTTGGAATTTTCTGTTAAATGAAGTTAGTTTTTTATTTTGTGACTCACATATTACTAAATTATACATAGATATGCTATTTGTAAAGAAGCCTAATTTATGATTTAATAAAGTATTAAAGTATTTGGACCTAAAATGTAAATATCAAATATGTATCGATTTATTTGGATAAGTTAAACCTCATGGACCTTTTCATAAGTGTGATGGACACTTAATTGAAAAGGTACCTCTTCTAAAAAGGTATAATTGAAAAGGTACCTCATCTAAGGAGGTATAAATAAAGGGTGACTTTTAAAAGAGTCAACATATAATTATCATAGTTCCTAAGTTTGTACCAATTTTTTTTTTGTCTTTCTCTACCCTATCTTAGAAAATAGTACAAAGAGTGTATTAAAACTTATAAGATCATACATTTGTTTACTAAAGAAAAGAAGTCTTTCTACAAATCAAGTTATAGCAATGGAACAAAGTTAGTATTTCTGTTGATCTTCTAGATTCGAATCTCTATCTAATGAATTACATGTGATCTTGGGTGAATTCTTTAAAGTTTTCAACAAATAGTATCATGAGCAAGGTATTGTTAATTCATTAGATGTGATTCGATTTTTTGAATGGTGCTCGTGATATTTGAAAATTTTTAGTACAATACTCACTGAGCGACACTTTGAAAAATGTGTGGTTTGCTAGTAATTGTGTTAAACATTATATATATCTTATGGTGGCAAAATTTAAATAAATAAGTTTTGTATATTTTTATAATATTACATTATTTGTGTTCTTTCTTTAAAAGTGAGTAGATTGAATCAATATGTTGCCAATGTAATCTCTATTATGATTTATTTACTTTGAAAATGTAAGTATATTTTATCTATGCGAAATAATTATTTCAAAGAAACTTATTTTGATCAGATTACAGATAGTTATGAATATGTGATACAATTATAATACATGGTGATAATGTGTTGGTCCAAAGGAAGGTACATTGGTAGGCAATTTTAGTAATCAATGTTAATGAACTATGTATAAGAGTACCATTTAGAAGTTATTATTTCTATCCAAAGACCAAATCATTATGTTGTGTTAGGTATCTTAAGATGGGCCCACTTTTGTGTATATGTGTTTGATAAATATGCAACTTTGAGTTTATTTGTTATATTTTCTTTCATTTTTATTTAATTTGATTATCTTCACATATACATGATTTATTTGATGGTTAATTGTGAGCATTATTTATTTCTCTTAATAGTGTCTTCTATATCTGTCAATATGAATAACATTCATATACTTAACGGCACAAACTTCAAGAAATGGAAAGAGCACATTATAATTATTCTTGGTTGCATGGATCTTGATTATGCATTGAGATTTGATCGTCCTGCATACTTGAACGAAACTAGTTCAAATGAACAAAAGTCTACATACGAGAAGTGAAAGCGATCAAATCGCATGAGCTTGATGATGATGCAACACTAGATTCTGGAATCCTTAAGAGGCGATATAACAGAGAATAAAGATGCCAAAGATTTCTTAAAGGAAACCACAAATTGATTCGATGCTAATGAAAAGGTTGAAACAAGTACTATTCTTCATAATAGTTTCAATATGATATAAGGGAAAAGGAAAAATAAGAGAGTACATTATGGAAAGGTCTAATCTTGTGACGAAACTCAGAGCCTTTAAGCTTGAATTGTCTGACGACATATTTGTGGATCTAGTTTTGGTCTCCCTTCCAACACAAATTTAGTCATTAAAATTTTTATATAATACTCAAAAAGAGAAATGGACTTTGAATGAGCTTATAGCTCAATGTGTGCAAGTAGAGGAAAGACAGAAACAAGAAAAGATTGAAAGTGCTCATTTGACATCTATCTCTGAAATTAAAACAACTTTAAATAAAAGAAAAATGAGTAAGACTAAGGAAACCACAGACGAAGAAACAACAAAGTTCAAAAATCTAAAGACTTATTTCTTTTGTAAGAAAATTGGTCACATAAAGAAAGAATGTTCCAAGTACGTTGGCTGTCCTAAAAAGAAAGGTAAGCTTCTCAACTTCGTTTGTTCAGAAGCTAATTTGGTTGTGGTACCTAGTGACACTTGGTGGATAGATACGGGTGCAACTACTCACATAAGTGCTACTATGTAGGATTGCCTAAGGATCCAAGCATCGATTGATGCGGAAAGATACATCTATGTAGGCAATGAAAATAAAGTAAATGTAGAGGCTATTGGTGACTTTAGAATTCCATTAGATACTGAATTTTATTTGGAATTAGAAGAAATATTTATTGTACCATCTTTTAGACATAATTTAATTTCTATTTCTTGTTTGGACATATCTAGATACAGTTGTTCTATTGAAAATGGAATTTGTAATATTTATCTAAATTCTAATATTGTTGGAACTGGTACTCTAATTAATAAGTTATTTTTGTAATAAGAGTAGATTGACAAATGAGAATTCATCAATGTTATGGCATAAGCGATTGGGTTATATTTCTAAACAAAGAATTCAAAAAAGGCTTGTGTCAGAAGGAATTCTTAGTTCCCTTGATTTATCAAATTTTAAAATTTGTATAGAATGTATTAAGGGAAACCAAACGAATATAAGAAAAAAAGGTATTTGTAGGAGTAAAGAACCTTTAGTTGATACATACAGACATTTATGGTCCGTTCTGTACGACTTTATGGAATTGTCAACAATAATCATCAACTTTATAGATGACTACTCATGTTACGGATATCTCTATTTAATTCATGAGAAGTCGCAATCATTGCATGTTTTTAAAATTTTCAAGGCTGAAGTTGAAAATCAATTAGGCGAGAAAACTAAGGCTTTCAAATCTGACCATGGAGGAGAATATTATGATAAATACGATAAATCAGGTTAACAACGTCCAAGATCTTTTGCAAAGTATTTGACAGAGTGTGGTACTGTACCTCAATACACTATGCCGGGAACTCTAAGTCAAAATGGTGTAGCTGAGAGGCAAAATCAAACTCTTAAGGATATGGTAAGAAGTATTATTAGTCATTCTTCTTTACCTGAGTCTCTTTTGGGGAAGCATTAAAGACTGCAGTTTATATACTAAATAAAGTTCCCAGCAAATTCATAGCTAAGACCCCATATGAGTTGTGGACTGGTAAAAAGCCTAGTATTAGGCACTTGCATATATGGGGATGTCCAGCGAATAACTTATAAGCCTAATGAAAAGAAGTAGATTCAAGAACTATTAGTTGCTACTTTGTAGGTTACTCAGAAATATCGAGAGGTTTTAAGTTTTATGACTCCTCGAATAGATCCTTTTTCGAAACATGATACCAAATTTATTAAGGATGTTGATTATAGTGGGAGTAATCAAAACATACACATTGTGTTTGAAGAGGAATTTAATGATATCGATTCAAGTAAAAATGATCTGTTTCAACCTATAAATCAGGATTATGGAGAAAATACAATAATATTACGTCACGTTCAACAATCTGAAGTTGAAGTTCCTAAAAAGAGATCTAGTAGAGAAAGAAGAAATGCAATTTTGGATGATTAAGTTGTTTATATTCAAAAATATGATTTTGACATGAGATTGGAAGATTATCCTATAAGCGTTAGTCAATCAAAATCATGTTGAAATTCTGCTAAATGGATAGAAGCCATGAAAGATAAGTTGAAGTCTATGAAAGACAATGGCGTTGGGGATCTTGTTGAGTTACCACAAGGATCAAAATTGATTGGTTATAACTGAATTTTTAAATTCAAGCGTGATTCAAAAGATAATATCTGAAGATAGAAAACACACCTAGTTTCTAATTAATTCACTCAAAAGGAAGTCATAGATTTTAAATAGACGTTTTCACCAGTTTCATCGAAAGACTCCTTTAGAATCATTATGGCACTTGTAGCTCATTATGACTTAAAGCTACATCAAACAGATGTAAAGACTGCATTTCTCAATGGAGACATTGAAGAAACAATATACATGGTGCAACCAGAAACCTTTGAGTCTCAAGATTCAAAGCACCTTGTATCTAAACTTAAAAAGTCCATATATGATTTGAAACAGGCATCCCGTCAATAGTATCAAAATTTTGATCAGGTGATAACCTCTTTTGATTTTAAGGAAACACCGTTGATCAGTGCATATATCTCAAGTTCAGTGGGAGAAAATTTGTTTTTCTTTTGCTATATGTAGATGACATTCTACTGGCCAATAATGATGTAGGTTTATTGCAAAAAACCAAGAAATTTCTTTCAAGTAAATTTGAAATGAAAGAGCTAGGTGAGGTGTCCTTTATTTCAGGTATAGAGATCCATAGGGATCGCACTAGAAATGTTCTTGGGATATCTCAAAAGACTTATAATAATAAGGTGCTAAGAAGATTTGACATGCAAAATTATGCACCAGGAGATACACCAGTGAAAACAGGTGATAAAGTTAGTTCGCGTCAATGTCCAAATTTAGACATAGAGAAGAAAGAGATGGATAAAATTCCATATGCATCAGTAGTGGGAAGTCTTATGTATGCACAAGTTTGTACTCATCCAAATGTTATGTAAATAGATGGAATTTTGGGGAGCTATTTAAGTAATCCAGGAATAGATCATTGGAAATCTGCAAAACGGCTTATAAGGTATCTTCAAAGAACTAAAGATTACATGACCAATTATCGGAGGTCGGATCATTTAAAAATCATAGGGTATTTCGATTCAGATTTTGTTGGATGTCTTGATAGTAGGAGATCTACATCAGATTATGTTTTCATGATGGTTGGAGCAGCTGTATGTTGGAAAAGTATGAAACAAACATTAATAGCTTCTTTTACAATGGAAGTCGAATATGTGGCCTGCTATGAAGCATCAAATCAGGAATATGACTAAGAAATTTTATCACTGGAATGAAAATAGTTAGTGTCATAGAAAGCCTATTGAAAATTCATTGTGATAATAAGTCTGAAGAGTTATATTAGAAGAACAACCGATGTTCGTCAAAGTCAAAACATATAGACATTAAGTATTTGATTGTGAAAGAAAGGGTTCAGAGCGTCTCGTGTCAATTGAGCATGTTAGTACAAACTTGATGATTGTGGATCTGCTCAAGAAGGGTTTGCCACCTAAAGTATTTCACGGGTATGTTGCTCATATAGGTGTTGTCAAATTTGATGATGAGCTATTTTAGTAGGAGATTGTTATTTTATTTATGTTATTGATATGTTAAAGTTTATTTTCTCTACAAGACTCAAGTTTTATGAAATCTATGAATTTCGCGCATTTATTAATATCTATGAAAAATAAAGATATTATCTTTCTATTGCAATATTGCATATGGTATAAGAATGTGATTTTAGACTATTAAAGTCATAAGGTCGGACCATTTGAAAATAGGCATGACTTAAATCATTTTACATGTAATTTCCGTATCTGATTTGTGTCATTGGTATTGATGATATTTGTGATCATTGATGAGTTTAGTTTTGAATATATACTACAAAGACCGTTTTGATCCTATATTAATGGTATTGATGGACCAGATTACTTTGAGATATTTAAATCAAGATCGCAAATATTTGTGTGCACTAAAGTTTCATCTATGAATAATTATTTAGAAATATATGTGGTCCAAGTGGGAGATTGTTAGTAATTTTTTATTTTGTGGACTCACATATTAATATATTATACGTAGATATGCTATCTCTAAAGAAGCCCAATTTATGATCTAATAGAGTTTTTAAGTATTTGGGTCAAAAATTTAAATATCTAATAAGTATTGATTTATTTTGGATAAGTTAAACCTCATGGACCTTTTTATAAGTGTAATGAAACTTAATTGAAAAGGTACCTCTTGTAAAGAGGTATAACTAAAGGGTGCCTTTTAGAAGAGTCAGGATATAAATATCATGTTCCCGAAGTTTGTATGCAATTTTTTTTCTCTTTCTCTTCCTTATCTTAGAAAAGAGTACAAAAAGCGTAAAAAGAAGTCCTTCTACAAATCAAGTTGTAGCAGTGGAACAAGGTTAATATTCTACTGTTCTTCTAGTTTCGAATCTCTATCTAATGGTTTACATGTGATCTAGGGTGAATTCTTTAAAGTTTTCAACAACCCGTGCTAAGTGCGGGCCCAGACTCATGATGTAAAAATAATAATTAAAATCTTAAAATATAATTTATATCATACTTTTTTTTACTTTATAATTAACATAATCTAATGACAAACATGTTAAATAAATTTTCCTGGGTGAATTTATAATTACTAAAGTTCTTAATCATATAATTGGATATTTTTAAATAAAATTTTAATTTGTGAGGAAGGAAGTATTAACGAAGAATTAGAATATATGAAAAGACCACAAGTAATTCAATATTTTATAAAATAACATAATTTAAAATATGTTAATAATTACATTTCGATGAAGATCACAAATATAAATTATTGATATTTTTATGAATTTATGGATATGTAACTTCTTAGTTATAGATAGAAATAGATTTATTTTAATATTTATTAATTTTTAATTTATTCATAATTTCATTTGGCTTGACTTTTGCAAAATTCAATTTATTTTATCTTATACGACAAAATATTTTAATAACTTCAAGTATATATAGGAATAGTTACAACCTTAATTTATAGTCTTTACTCAAATTAACTTAATGATGATCTATAAGGATATTGAATAATAGTTGAATTGGATTGATAAATTATTTCATTCGGTCAATTTACCTATCGTGTTTATCTTTTACACTCACCATAAAAGAATATTCTATCCACCTTCTTTTAACTATTCATTTATTCTTTTTCATACCCACTAAACAAAATAATAAAAATAATGTGTTATCTATTATTTATTAAGTTACCCTATTTATTACATAATTTTTAAGAATTGAGCAATTGAACAATATTAAAAGAACTATACAGGTTCTAGTTGGAATTTATTGCAAACTTTAATTTTGTATTAAAGTTATTTTGAAAATAACTCTTTTGAGCTAAAATGATTGTTAATTTAAAATGGAGTTTTAATTAAAAGGTCATCTATTAGGTTGCAAGAAGAAACCAATTATAAGAACACAAGTGGGAATGATTCTAACAACAATAATAAGGGCAAAAATAAAAATATTTAACAGAAAGACGCCATCAATTGCCATGGGTGATAACTTAATTCACTTAACTAAAGAAGTGAAATACCTGCCCTTGTGAGGACTGCCAAATTTGATATCCTTCCTTATATAGTAGTAAAATTAGAGAAAGTGTAGTTATACTAGCAAAATCTTGAGGGATTGAATTCAACAACTTGCAACCTTCAAGAAATAGTAGAAAGTGATCACAACTAACAATCCAATGCTTAAAATCCAAATTTTCTGGTGCAAGAACTTGAAGCAAGGAAACCTTTCCTTAACACTTCCCACTGCTCACCTATAGAGGCACAAGAGAGAAGCATGGGCAGCTGGGTAAATATTTCAACTACATGGACATTAAAGGCAAATAAAGCTCATTTGGACAATTGTGGTTTAGATTACCTCGATTTTTAGTGCACAATTAACGAAAGACTCAAATTTCAGGAATGCTAACATGCTGCCAAATTAATTCATGGTAGTCCAAGAAAAAATAATTGCTAAAGAAAAGGACATTGGAGTTGGGCCAATCTTTTGAAGTTTAATCATAGGCCACAATTTTCATTATTTCACAACTAAAGGATGCCTTTATCCTCCTTTAGTTGTATTATTGTTCTTGAAATTAAGTTCTCTACCTATTAGACATGACTACTTCTCACAGTACCATCCTTTACATCTTCATGTGCTTATTATTTTCTTATTTTCGTTAACAATCACATCATTAGAAAAAACAGAAGCTAAAGCTCTTGTCAAATGGATGAATTGTTAGACATGTACAGTGAAAATAATTAACAAGGATCAGTCTAACTATATAAAAACTAGCTAACATAACCAGAACAAGTTTCAACAAAATTGCTAACCTATTGAAGCAGGTGCAGAATTTGTCCAAACCATTGCTCTCCAAGACTTTGGTCTTGTATAAAAATTGTCTACTATATAAGTAAAGGAAATGCATTTTATCATAATGATATATCCATATAAATATTCTAATAATATAATAAAATATTTTTTCATGGAATGAAAATATAATACTATAACATAAACCACATGATTAATAGCATATTCTAACAATCTACCACTTAGACTCATACCTATACATGCACAATTTTAACACTCATTTATTCCACAGGCTTATCAAAAACATTCTGGGTTAAACCTTTAGTTATTGGGTCCGCCAAATTATTCTTTGACTTAATCTTCAAAACTCTCACATCACCCCTTTGAGTTATATCCCAAATCAAGTGATATTTCCTCTCAATATGTTTACTTTTTTTATGGCTTCGTGGTTTTTTCGAGTTTGCAAATGCGCCATCATTGTCACAATAAAGTGGTAGTAGTATTTGAACCGAAGAAACTACTCCAAGCTCTTTCAAAAATTTATCGAGCCAAATAGCCTCCTTAGCCCACCATAGAGGCACCTGCATATTCGACTTCCAAGGTGGAATCAGTAGCACATGATTGCTTGATGCTCTTCCAAACAATAGCTCCACTTCCTAAAGTAAACAAATATCCCGAGGTAGATATTATAGAATCTTTATCTGATAGAAAATCTAAATTTGTATACTCAAACTCTATATTTTGAGTATTCATCTGTGAAAGTCACAAAATATTCAAAATCACCCCTTGCTTGTATATTCATAGGACCATACAAATCAGTATGAATGAATTCTAACTTATTACTAACTCTATTTTCTTTAGAAGGAAAAAGCCCCTTGGTCATTTTACCTTCTAAACAAAATTCACAAGTTAGAAGTGCCTCCAATTTCAATAAACTCAAAGGTCCATCAGAAACCCATCGTGAAATTCTATTTATGTTAATATGACGTAAGCGTAAGTGCCATAAGTATGTTTCACACAATTCTGAAATATATTTTCTTTTATGTGATTGATCAACATTATTACGTTTCATTGGTTGTAGCATACTATGGAAAATATCAAATATAAATAGATCATGTATTCTAGGAGAAGAAATAATAAATTTCTTATTAAACTTAATAATCTCAAAATTATTAACAAAATAAACATTATAACCATCATCCATTATTTTTAACACTGAAATTAAATTCCTTCTTATAGAAGGTACGTAGAGAACATTATTTAAAGTTAAAATTCTAGAACTACTAATCGATATAGAAATATTTTCTATAGCTAAGGATGGTGTTGGTTCTCCATTTGCTTGAAATATGTTCAGCTCATTTTCACTTAGGTGTTGTGTTTTTGAAAATTTCTGCAAAGAAGTGAAGGTATAATTAGTGCCTTTCCAATATATAGCCTAAAACTGGGTAGAAACAACTACTAAAAATATTTCAACGACATATGAAAAAGATGTACCTTATTTTTGCATCTTAGCTATGTAGCTGGGGCACTATTTCTTATGATGACCAAGTTGCTTGCAATGAAAGCACTTGCCCTTAGGCTTAGCCACACCACCATTAGCCCCTGAAACCTTTAAGGCTTCTTCTTTTTTTGTTTTTTACCTTTTGACTTAGAAGTCAAAGATGAAGACTTATTAACCATCAACGCTGCAAGAGGAGTTTGTTGTTTAATGATAGATTCTGCCTCTTGCGGTTTATTCATCAGTTTTGCAAGGGATAATGTAATACCCCATAAAGTTCTAAGCTCATTTCATCCTCTAGTTGCATGCTTAAGGGGTTCAAGGCTTGAAATTTTCACTAAGTATTAAGGACTTAGTCATTTTCAAGACTCCTAAACTTCACAAAATTTTATTTTGGCCTTTCCAACCCTGAGACATTGGTTTTTTAGTTGATTCATGTTTAGGGAGGTTAAAGGTGTGTCTCGAGAGAGATTAGGGATTTTTAAATGGGCATAGGGGTGTGTTTGTGAAACAAAAATAGAGAACCCCCCGAGATAAGCCCGCGATGCGGGGCTTCTTCCACTTGACTGTAGCCTGCGGCATGCCAGTACTATTCTGTCTAGATACTTTGTCATTAAGCTAAGGGGCATTTGATTCATTTACCTCAACCCGATTCGTCCTTAACACGATTTGGGCTTCCAAAAGGGCATTATTTTCCCATTAACTTCAAAATCAATCACGTAGAAATCCTCCTTCATCCCAAGAACGAAAAAATTCAAGCTTTTCCTTACAAGAGCCCAAGAGTTCAAGCTTTCTAGTTCAAAGTGTTCCTCAAGGATCTAACTATGGAGGTATATGGAATGTTATTCATCCATGGGTCCCTTTCACCTATGGAGCCCAAAAACCTCTTCTTTGATTAAAATAACAATTTTTCATTATAGTGAAGTTAAATATGTTCAAGATGAGTTTGATTTATGTTTTTCCTTAAGTAGTTTGACTCAATTCATGTCTACAAATAATTCCATGAAAATTTAGGTTATCTCACGTTTCAAGTTTCAACTTCCTATGTCATATTCCAGTGAATTTCATATTAGAACATTGAATTGTGAATCTAGCCATGTAATCATATTGTTTCCTCATGTTTTAAGATATTCCCATATTCAAGTTCATGATTCTCACATGTTTGATGGCATGTCTATGTTTTGGGTCTTTGAACCATGACCCCCACAATACTTTTAAAGCTTTGTTATTTTGTTTCATTGTTATTCAGTGTTGTCGAATTATGAACAACCAATACCTATGTATTTAACATGATTTTAGATTTTCAAGTAATGATACAGTTAAATCATAGATATTATTATTTGTCTCAGTTAATATGCCATGATGAGTACTATCAGAAATTATGTTTAGTTAAATTTAATTCAGCTCAGTACTAATGTCAGTTTAGTTTGGAGTAGGATTTAGCACCGAGAAAACTTAGGGATGGGGGATCATCTGCCAGTAAGGACTGTGTCCTTAGTAGCAGTCCCTAAGTTCTGAAATTACATAGATAACATAGGATTATGAGATGTCACCCATCAGTTTAGGACTGACTCTCTAGTCTTTTGGGACATCAGACTAGTGGATCCATACAGCCAGTGTTAGTACCCATGACACAGTACTGACACCCTTTCAACTGGGGTCATAAGTTGGACTCCAATTAGCTCAGATTGGAGCATGTCGATTACATGATACCTCCCACAGTCTCTGTATAGTATTTAGTGTAATCAGTTCAGGTCTTTTTGACCAAGTGGGCAAATTCTCAGTTATTCTGTTATACAACTTTCAATCTTTCAGATTATCTCAAAAATATGTTTATGTTTGGTCTTGTATTCTTAGTTATTACATGTTTATTCATTCATGCTCAGTTATCTCATCCGTTTCAGGAAGTCCTAACCTTATGTATTAGTACATTCAGAGTACTGATCGTATACTTTTCTTTGCGCTATATTGTCTTATAACATAGGTTTGGATCTCAGTTTCCCGAACGTTCTTAGACAGCTCAGTGTTACCCAGAAACAATAGTGGTGACTCCTCATCCATCAAGGACATGATATGTTTTCTCAATTATTTCAGTATTCCTTATGTTCAGTTAGTCGTAGTTAGGTGGGGGCTTGTCTCATCAACTCCTCATGATGTTTACAGGCTTACAGATAATTACTTAAATAGTTAGTCAGTTCTTTCATTCTTTACCAGTTGTTTCAGATAGACAGTTTAGTATTTTAGTATTTTATCAGTTATTTCAGACATGTCGTTGCTCATATATTAGTATTCAGTTTTACAGTATCTTATCAGCTTATCTTCCGCACATGCATTTTATTACTTTTTATTCAATGCTAATAGCAAGTACTAGCTCATGGGTTAGTTAGTGGTCACTTGTGATCGTCAGTGTTATTGTCGCGACCAGGGGGTAGCCTCCGGTCGTGACAGATAACTCCATCTTATTCATGTTATAATTTAAGTGAAACTGCTGAAAACTATCCGACAGAGTCTGTAGGCCATCTCTACTTGAGATTCCTTACCAATAATCGCATCAAGAATTTTTAGCTCGTTTAATAGACACATCATTTTAAGAACGTGCTTCCTCACTGAAGTTTCTTTAGTCATTTTAGTGGTCAAGAGAGATTTCATGGCCGTCTGCTTTGCAGCATGATTTTTCTCACCAAATATCTCTATGAGAGATTCTAACTTATCTTAGCCAATAGTCATGGACTGATATTGATGTTGCAACATATTTTCCATAGAGATAAGAATGTATCATCTTCCCATCTTGTTAACCTTAACCCACTTATCGTAGGCTTTAGTCTCATAATCAGTGGATTTAACTAGCTTAACAGGACATTCCTCAACCAACATAAATTTAAAGCCTTCAATAGTAAGAACAATATCCAAGTTTCATTTTCAGTCAATGTAGTTAGGGCCTTCTAGTTTATTTTGATTCAGGATGAAAGTTAAGGGAGTGAAAGAAGACATGGTTAATTTGTTATATAATCAAATTAAAATAGATCTTTAGACATGCTATAGAATAATAAAATTTTTAAAAAAACACATCACACATATAACCATGCGCATAAATAGTTAGAATCATTAGAAAAAACTAACTATTTAAGCAAATATACAGTAATATTTCATCTCTTAAATAAAACAGAACCAACTCAGCAATAGAGTTAACTACTGATTTAAGTTATGCAAATATCACATTTTATAAGTCTATGTACCATTGAAACAACATGTAACTTAGTTGAAAAGTTAATACAAGTCATCAAATACAAGAGACTAAGATACAGTATTATACCATACAAGTTTATCCGATGAGGAAGATGACCTATATCAATATGTAAACTCATATTATCTACTGTAATTAACCATTGGAAACTATAAGGGATAATCCATATCACCAATGATTTGCAAAAAATAATTTTTTCAGAATTTTTAATTTTTTAGAAAGCATAAAAATGCCCAAAACCCATTAGAACCATCATTAATGGCCAAAAAAGAGTCAAGATCACAACATAGCATTGACTATTGCTCACTGGGTCATTTTTTATGAACCTACAAAATTTCTGGTCATTTGGAGTTCATTAAAAACTAAAAAACTCCAAAATCAACCAAGTGTCAATCATCGGCCAGGCTGTTTGCGAGGGTCATCAGGGCGTACCATACTGTTTGGCCTTATCACTATGCTACTTGTTAAGCTATATAAGTAACGAAGGTAGTTGGATAAATTCCAAAAAAATTATAGTTTTTTCCTCAATTCATAAAGTGTAATTAGGCATAATTTAGACATTTACTAGTAAACAACTTGTGAGGGTGAAACAAACTGCCCAGGAAATTTTGACCTAACACCATGGTGCTCGTTAGAGCATATGAGTAATGACTATGGTTGGACTTAGTCGAAACTCATTATAGTTTTACCCTTAATTTAAAAAAAAAGTTTTCACAAAACTATGTAAAACTCATTTTTGTTTTCTGTATGATAATTTTAAATTTTGTTGATCATTATATCATCAAAAATATGATAAACAACCATCAACAACATGATTTATGCAACGATTATCCAAAATATATAAAA